>NW_007248087.1:151334-156911 GCF_000164805.1 Carlito syrichta | reverse complement strand
AGCTACTTGAAGATTGTTTAAGTTCATAAGTTTAAGTTCACACAATGATAAAATTGGTGCCTCAAAGATAATAATAATTGCTCAAGTGCCTATCTTAAGACAAAGATGTTTTCCAGGAGGTTGCCAAGCATAAGGAAAAATAGCCAAATCACCATTATCCTAAACTTAAAAGCTCATTAGCAATTACGCAACCATAATAATTTTAGTTGTGTTAGTTTTATTTCATTATGTTTAGTTCACTTTATATGTTTATTCAGAGTAAAGATTAGTGTATGTATTTTCACAGTAAGTGACTTTCATAGTTATTCTTTAAATGCTAGCCACTGTTGTTTGGTCAAGTTAATGGACTTCATATTCCTACTATCACTAGGTACAATCTATAGTTTTGTCTTAGTGATTTTAAGGCTTTTTTAATTAGACAAGTGATGTGGAACCGAAATCAAAGTAAACCTTGTATGCATTATGTTTAGTTTAAGTGAAACTCCTTTTACACTTATCTCAAGACTCATTAACTGAAAGTAGTGTTTTTGGCTTATTCATTTCTTCTAAAGACCGCTAGATGGTGGTAACTTTTAAAGCATATGTACGTGAAGGAATTTTCTTTGTCTTGCCCCTTTACAAATGGTATAAAAGCTTTCTGTTAACTAATAAAGGATGTCATCTGTTCAGGAAGCAGGTGTCCGAGTATAATATTTTTGTCCTTCGCCTATCCGTCTCTCCTTCAGGAAATCTCATGACCCTTGCAAGGGGCTGGACCCCTTCAGGTCTTGAACTTCTGAGCTCAACGAATCCTCCCGCCTCTGCCTCCCAAAGTGCTGGGATGACAGGCATGAGTCACCGTGTCTGGCTAAGGCCAGCCATTTGTTTCTGAAACTCAGAGATTCTGTGTGCAGATGCTAACTGGAAGACTATTTCTCATTATTTTATGTAGGGAAAATTGTAGTGCATTACATTGCTACCCTAAACGTCCAAGTAATCGCCTAAAGTGGGGCTAACATCAGTAACTGTGTACATACAAGGGACATGAATGCTTGTGATGTTAGAATATAAAATGCTTACCCTTTGTTTTATGGTCATCAGCCAGTGAATATGATTGTTTACAAAGAGCTGCTTGGTCAGTAGTAGCATGGCCTCTCCCAAGTCACCATCGTGCAACATGGCGTCTTGTCTGCAGGTGTAGGATGCGCTCTTCCAAACATCTACAGTGGTGTCTTTCAGCCCTCTTGTCACGGTCACCTACCCCCTCCATCTTTTTAGACACTTCTCACTAACTGCTCTCCCCTCTGAAAATCTAACCCCGCAGATATACCGTATATCTTTTTACCTCCTCTATGCATGTCTGTGCTTTATGCATACAAATAATATTTTTTTAAGCCCACCCCCCCACCACAAAAACCAACTATTGTTCTCAACCCCTGTTGAGGGCACCTACTTGACAATGTTTCTGATGTTTTACCAATTGTATTTAGAATGGGACTCGGGACCTGTCTGCCTGCCATTTTGTTAAAGTTGTATTAAGTTTGGGAATATAAACCTGTATTTTCTTCACATAGATGTATTGAGATATATGCACGTTCTATACATTTTTACAACAGCCTTATTGAAATATAATTCACACACCATAAAATTTACCCTTTTAAAGTTATGGTCCAGTCGTTCTCAGTATATTCCCAGAGTTGTACAACCATCACCACGGTCTCATTTTATAAATTTTCATCACCCTTCAAAAGAAGCCACATACGTCCTATAAATGTTGAATGATTAAAAACAAAAGAAGAAGCAGCAGCGGTATTCCACTGGGGAATGTTAGCCAGAGAGACGGTCTAGGGGGTGTGCGTGAATCTATTTTCCTGTTTGTAGTTCTGTATTAGAAACCCGCATCACTCCTAGAATTCAAAAAGCACCTTGCGCTGTCTCGTGGCTTTCTATTTTGTCATCTTTTGGTCTTTAATTCTGGCAAGACTGTCACTGCTCAGTTGGTGTCCCAGTGCAGAAATCGCAGCATCAGCATCCACGCGTTCTTTCCCTTCCTCCCACATGGATCCTTCCCCAAGTCCTGTGAGATGTCCATCAGGATGCAGTGGAGATCTGTCCACAGCAACTCTCCTCTGCCTTGCCTCTGGCTCTTTTTATTTATTTATTTATTTTTTTTGAGTTGGAGTCTCACTCAGTCACCCAGACTGGAGTGCAGTGGCCACTCTCGGCCACTGCAGCCTCGACCTGCTGGGCTCCGGCGATCCTTCCGCCTCAGCCTTCCGAGTAGCTGGAACTACAAGCATTAGCCACCATGCCCGGCTAATTTTTTTGATTTATTGTAGAGATGAGGTCTCGCCAAGTTGCCCAGGTGGGTCTCGAACCCGTGGGCTCAGGCAATTCACTCACCTCGGCCTCCCAAAGCATGGGATGACAGGCTGAGCCACCGAGCCCGGCTGCCTCTGGTTCTTAACTGTATTATCTCTCACCTGAATTCTTGTCAAGTCTCCTGTTGGGTTTTCCCCCTTGCTGGAGCGTTAGTCACTCTTAAAAACATCCGTGGAATTGAGCTGAATCCCTACTGCCCGTAGATTTAAATTCAATTCCTGGCTCGTCTGTGTGACCCATTAAATGGGCCTCTGGCGTCTGCTCACCCTCTACTCCCGCCTGCTTCTTCCCTTCCTCGCCTACCGACGTGTACTGTATTTTCCTTAAGCCCCGGATTTTTTGTCATTCTCCCAACAACCGCCCTTTCCAGAACTCCGCGCCTAGGCAGGCACTATTCCTTCTGTGTGAGATGTCTCTTCACCCAGTAAAGCCGGCAAACTCCTACTCATCTCTCAAAGGCCAATTGACCTCTTCTGTAAAACTCCCTGAGGCAGAGAGTTCATCTGCTCCCTGTGAGGCCAAAGTCATGTAAAAAACAGAATTTCCGCGGCAACACGTACCCGGTAGTGCCGTCATTTTCCTATTCACGGGGTAGTCTTTCCCAACGACAGCTGTCCTGGTAGGTGTTGCGTGTCCAGTGTTGGCCAGAAGGAAAAAGGCATGAATGGGGCTGTTGTGTAGAAGAATGAATGTCAGTGAAGTCCCCGGCTCACACTGTCAGGGCAGGGTGGAGAGGCCGCTGGGTGTTCACATTCCTGCCGTCGCAGGGGCAGAGGGAGCCAGCCACAGAGCTGGCTCTACAGGGGCTAAATTTGGCCACCAGGGGTTCCAGCTGTCCCTTTCGCCATGGTTTTGACGTTATCATACCTTTTTAAAACAGCAGTGCATGTGACACACACCGTTGTCACATCCAGGGTGGTCCACTTTGTGCCACTTTTTAGGGGAAACTCTGGGATGAGTTTGGGAGAGGTCTGTGCTCCCAAGGAGTGAGGTCACGGTCACCTTGGGCCAAGGCCTTCAGGGAGTTTGTGGGTACTGCCGTCCCCAGGCTGCTCCCACTGCTTCCTGTCCAAGTCTGTTGTGGCAGACGCCTAGTTACACATTCAACTGCCCATCTCCCCTTTTTACTGATTCGGTTTGGGTAGCAATACTTCAGTTTCAGAGGTTGAATCTGGTTGGCTTCCGCCAGCCAGTCACAGCAATCCCACGCCTCTTTGGCAGTGATTGATCTAGCCAGTGGGCATGGGATAAAGTTCTAGCCAATGAGATGGAAGGAGAAGTCTGAGGGGTTTTGAAAATGTGTTTGTCCTTGATGAGAGAGAGGGATGTGACCAGAAAGTCCCCTTTGACACTTCCTTTCCTGCTTGAATACTGAGGTGTTAGGATGTGATGGGAGGAGCTGCTGCTGCTTTCTTGTAGCCATGAAGTAAGAAGCCTAAGGGAAGATGTTCTCAAATGCTGAGGGTGTTGGAGGGAAGGAAGGAAGTGGCCTGGCTTCTGAAGACCTCACTGAGTTGCTCAGTCCATCACAGGACTCCCTGTCTCAGACATTTCCGAAGTGAAGAATAAAGTTCTTAGGGTAGAAACCGCTGTAAGTCAGGTAGTTCTCTAACTTGAGACTGAAAACGCTTGTAGAGGAGCCCTGTCCACACAGTTCCACGTGCTTTTCTCATCGACACGCTGCTTAGAAACAGCCATGGAGGGGAGCAGACAAAGTCTCACTCCTCTGGTGTCCTGTATCAGCTGGCCAGGAACCAGGGCAATCCATGTGAACTCCGGTTCAGGCAGACCCTCTCAGGGGACACACAGCAAACATTTGTCGAATATATGAAAAAAGAACAAAGTAAACAGAAGAACAATTTTTTAAAAACCTGATGAACTTTTCTTGCTTCACAATAGGATATGCACCCAATGCCTTCTAGATATTTTCACCCCGGGAATTTAGGTATTCACGGTAAGAATGAGACAAGATTCCTGTCATCAGAGTGCTTGCCTGCTAAGCTGGGTGACAGATATTCACACAGACTACTATAAGATAAGGCAATATGGTGAGCACATTCATTTATTCATTCTTGAATTCGGCCCTAGATGTTTATGAAACGTCATCTCAATAGGTGCATAGATGTAACGGCCTTCCTTTCCTGCGCCCGCATTCCTGCAGTCCCATAAAAGAAATCCTGCGCTCTTGGAAACCGTAGAAGGAGTCTTCCGCCCTTCGTCTCATCCTCACCCCTCACTCACTCGTGGGGTCAGGACGAGAAGCTTATACGACAGGGGAGATGGGGCAGAAAAGGTGGAGTGTGTGTGGTTGAGCCCTCCTTGGGCTCCTTGAGCTCGCACGCCCCCGTGGCATTTGCACCCACACTCCTTCTTGTGCCTGTGGTCAGCAAAATGTCTTGGGTGAGATTCCCTTTCATGAAAACGAGAGAGTAAGCCAAGGCTAGGACATAGGGCTGAGTAGGACGCCTTGGCCACTTCTTCCCTCCAGCCTTGCCTGTGACACAGCTGGTCACTTTGATCCCTACCTGACACCCGCGTCAGGTTTTCCCAGCTGGCTTCTCCACAGGCTTCCCCAACAGCCCAGCAGCTTTGGGCCTGTGGAATACGCTATGGTAAACAGGATGCGGTGGAGAGGAAAGGGGTGAGGTCTTTCTGGGGAAGAGTCAGGGAGCGTCAAGGGAGAGTGGAGTCCAGGGAGGCTCCTCAGGGGATGATGTGGGCGGGGGTGTTTGCTCTACAGACAGACGGGGCGGTGGGGAAGGGGACACAAAGGAGGGGTGGCAGCCAGTGACACCCGGCAGAGAGTAAGGCATGGAGGTACAAAAGACCGGGCTGTGTGCTGAGAGCCGTGGGCAGTTTGGCCTCTAGGTGAAGATACGTGGCAGTCACAGACAAGCCTGGACAGAAAGGCCCCGTGTTTAGATATCATCTGCATGGTAGCGCATGCCTGTAATTCTGGCTACTTGGAAGGCTGAGGTGGAAGGATCGCCGGAGCCCAGAGGGTCGAGGCTGCGGTGGCCGGGAGTGGTCAATGCACTCCAGTCTGGGCGACAGAGTGAGACTCCAACTCAAAAAAATAAAAAATAAAAATAAAAATAATAAAAACAAATATATTAGCTATCTATGGCAATGTAACAAATTTCCCCCAAAATTAGTGAATGAAAACAACAAACTTATCTCTTTTTTTTTTTTTTTTTGAGTTGGAATCTCACTTTG
>NW_007248087.1:142629-151135 GCF_000164805.1 Carlito syrichta | reverse complement strand
TCCACTCACCTCAGCCTCCCAAAGGAGCGGGATGACAGGCTGAGCCACCGAGCCCGGCTCCTCTTATCATTTTGTACTATCCCTGTGCCTATCAGTTTCCAGTTGGCAAAACTCTTCCAGAAACCCTGAAGTTTGGGGTGTGTCAATATATAATTCCCTCTGTTAGACAACAGCTATGCTCACAGATCTTCATGAGAGAAGCCCTTTTCTCCTCTGCCTTCTTTATGTGTTCTCTGTGGTCAAGGCCCTTCCGTCTCCCCTTGTTTAACAGAGAAGTTCTTTAAGACATGCCCTGAAGACCCACAGAGGTCTTTTGTGATTGGCTCACACTCATTTAGACCACATTTTACAATGTTTGATATTTTCTCGGAAGCCATTTCTTAATTTTCACATCATCTGCCATCTGGAGAGGTTGGGATGTGGGGAAAAAAAATCATTGTTTCCGAACCCCAAAGGTTCCGGCTCCTGTGTATTCAAGGCTTGGCTCCTTAGCTTGCCTCTTTTCTCTTGCATTTTACCTTAGGCAGCGAGAAGAAGTCAAGTGACACTCTTAATATTGTACTTTGAAATCTCCTTAGCTAGAACAGAGGCCAGCTGGCAGGCAGGCTGCCTGTCTGTATAAATAAAGTTTTATTGGAACACCCATGACTGTTTGTTAGTCTTACATATGGCTGCTTTCCTGCTACTATGGCAGATGTGAGTAGTTGCAACAGAGACGATACGGTCCACAGTTATGGGATACTTACTCTCTGGCCCTTTACAGAACCAATCTGCTGACTTCTGACCAAAATGATTGAGGCCATTCGGTGCATTTCTTATCTTCTATGTTAGCACAGGCGGCAGCGTGGCCAAATTCCTACCCCTACACAGCAAGGGCCCTTTTCTCCATCTCTCAACAACAGTTTGCCCATAGCTAGACAAGTCCACAGAAGGTAAGCATCACTCTTCATTCGGTTCCAAGCTCCGACTGTGGTGCTGGTCCCAGTCTCCTGGCTCAGGCCATATAGCCACCCTCCAGCTGGAATTTCTGTCTGCAAGCTGGCCAAAGGTCTCTGCCACTCTAGGGAGCTCACACACCTTGTCTATGTGCCCCCAGCCAGCCCTATGGCCCCCTTCCAGTTTAGCTTTTGTACTTATTAGGGTCAGTTACAGAGAACAGAATTCATCGGTGCTAACATAGGAATACATTATTAATTACAGGCATTAAATGGCTTGTGGAATCCTTGGGAGGGCTGAAGAGACAGACTGTGGGCTGAGTTTCCCGGAGAGTTTCTCGAACCTCCTGCTACAGTTGCTGCCATAACGTCTTCAAACAAGTCTGGGATATGTAGTTTAGTGGTTTCAACTATATTAGTCTGTCGGGTCAACCATAGCAAAATACTATACTGGATGACTTAAACAGCAGACCTTCATTTTCTCCCAGTTCTGGAAGCTAGAAGTCCACCATCCAGGTACTGTCAGTGTTTGTTTCCGGTGAGGCCTCTCTGCCTGGTTTGCAGACAGCTGCCTTCTTGTTGAGTCCTCACCTGACCTTTCCCCTGTGTGTGCTCAGACAGATCTCTGGTATGTCCTCCTCCTTTTCTTATGAAGACACGAGTCCTATCAGATTGGGGCCCCACCTTCTAGGCCCATTTAATCTTAATCACCTCCTGGAAGGCCCCATCTCCAAATACAGCCACATTGGGAATTAGGATTTCAATTTTTGGATTTTGAGAGGACAGAATTCAGTCCATAACACCAACTGTCCTCTACAGGAGGACACAAGCAAAGAAAGTTGAAGTGGATATTGAGCAAACAAATTCACAATATCCACCACAGACCTCAGAAATAAAAATGAAGCCTGGGCATGGTGGCTCAGTCCTGTCATCTCAGCACTTTGGGAGGCTGAGGCGAGAGGATTGCCTGAGCTCAGGGGTTCAAAACCAGCCTGGGCAACTTGGCAAGACCCTGTCTCTACAATAAATAAAAAATTTAGCTGGGTGTGGAGGCGCGTGCCTGTAGTTCCAGCTACTTGGAAGGTTGAGGCAGAAGGATCACCTGAGCCCAGCCGGTCGAGGCTATGGTAGCCGTGACTGAGCCACTATACTTCATCCAGCCTGGGTGACAGAGTGAGACTCTGACTCAAAAAAAAAAAAAAAAAGAAAAGAAAAATAAAGGTGAAGGCAAACATTGCAGCATCATATGTGGTAGAAAACGTTTGCAAGCAATGTAAGAGCCCACAGATAAGGAACTGATTTAATACGTAAAGGCAAGGCCAAGTTTGCTGGCTCAGCCTGTCTCCCAGCACTTTGGGAGGCCGAGGTGAGTGAATTGCATGAGTACATGGGTTCAAGAACAGCCCAAGCAACTTGGTGAGACCTTGTCTCTACAATAAATAAAAAATTAGCCGGGCATGGTAACGCGTACCTGTAGTTCCAGCTACTTGTAAGGCTGAGGCAGAAGGATTACCTGAGCCCAGCAGGTTGACGCTGGGATGGCTGTGAGTGTGCCACTGCATTCCAGCCTGGGCGACAGGGTGAGACTCCAACTCAAAAAGAAAAAAAAAACGTAATGGCATATTTCCACAATGGAATACTATGCAACTGTAAAAAAAAAAAAGCCATGGGAGCTCTATGATAAGTGTCTTTAATAGAACATTCTCCATGATATATTGTTAAGTGAAGAAAATAAGGTTTAGAACAAAGTGAATAGTTTGCTATCATATGTTTAGCAAAGGAAATAAAGGGATGTTTATCTATCATACATCTCTCTATCTTCATTCATTACCTATGTATGTCTACATGTATGTATGTCTACATGTATGTAGGCAAGTATTTGCTCACATGCAAGGGGGACCCAGAAAACCCCAGAAGTTATTTGTAAAAAATTGTGTGTTTATTCTTACATGTTTACACCTCAGTCATCTTCAAAGTACTCTCCGTTTGATGCATTACACCTATTGAGACGCTGTTCCCACTACTCAAAACAGTTTTTTTTTTGAGTTGGAGTCTCGCTCTGTCGCCCAGACTGGAGTGCAGTGGCCGCTCCCGGCCACCGCAGCCTCGACCTGCTGGGCTCCGGCGATCCTTCCGCCTCAGCCTTCCGAGTAGCTGGAACTACAGGCGCGCGCTACCACGCCCGGCTAATTTTTGATTTATTGTAGAGATGAGGTCTCTCCAAGTTGCCCAGGCGGGTCTCGAACCCTCGGGATCAGGCCATCCACTCACCTCAGCCTCTCAAAGGTGCAGGATCAGGCCATCCACTAGGTGCAGGATTACAGGCTGAGCCACCGAGCCCGGCTTGTGACAAGTTTTTATAGGTAAAATTTGCAGCGTTGGCTACACAGCAACTTAGTGACCATAGCAGCTATTAACTAACGACTTGGCAACCAAAATGCGAACTTCGATTGTTAGGGAGCTTTGATTAATTTCATGTCAGGTAGGTATAGCCAGTGCTCAGAAAGTTCCTGGAGTTCTGCCATTAAGATATAGTTGAAGATAGTTACATAGAGACAAGGAAGAGGAATCATTAGACAATGGAGTGACCTTGGTTAGGTCACTAAGAATATAAGAACAAACTATTAAAATGTCAGCCGGGCTCGGTGGCTCAGCCTGTAATCCCGCGTCTTTGGGAGGCTGAGGTGAGTGGATTGTCCGAGCCCGCGGGTTCGAGACCTGCCTGGGCAGCGAGACCTCATCTCTACAATAAATCAAAAAATCAGCCGGGCATGGTAGCACATGCCTGTAATTCCGGCTACTTGGAAGGCTGAGGCGGAAGGATCGCTGGAGTCCAGCAGGTCGGGGCTGTGGTGACCGGAAGCGGCCACTGCACTTCAGTCTGGGCAACAGTGAGACTCCAACTCAAAAAAAAAAAAGAAAATGTCAAAGCGTAGCATTTGATTTCAGTTAACAAAGCATACAATTACATGGAAGCTATGGCGAAGGAGTTCTGGAACGGTCAGCAGGCAATGGTCAGCATAACCTGCCCAAAGGAGACAAAGCTGGGGGTCTGTGGTCATGGGAACGTTACTGTCACCACACGTAGGCATTGATTCTTAGGTCGGGCAGGTAACTAAGATGAAAGTTTTAAACAAAATGGAGTAAGCTGGTTAATATTATTACTTTGCTCGCAATTTGATTTTATTAACTGATTTAGCTCGTTTCAACTGTTTGTCTCACTTGCTCTGCTCCTTACTGTTTCCTGAGCATGTCAAACACCTCCCTGTGTTTTCCACTACTGTCCTCTGGCTTAATTGTTTCTCCCTTGAATAACAGTGTGACTCACGCCTCCCCTTTCTTCAGACTTCTGCTGAAACATCTCCTTATCTGAGAGGACTTCCGTGACCATCTTCACTAAAGTAGTGCACCTTCCCCTAAGATCCTAGTACGAGGGGACCCCAAAATTATTTTTTGGAGGAATTAGTTTTTGGAGGGCCCCTTGTAATACAGGTGTCCCCCACCAGGTAAATGTTCTAGGAACCCATCGGCATCAGTACACCAGCTAGTGTTGTAAGAGGCTGTGTTCAGTCTCAGTGAAATTTTTTTTTAGTTTATTTCAAAGCATTTGCCTATTTCATGATGGTGATTTACGGGCACACCTGCCCACACTGCGCTGAGTGTTCAGCAGTTTTTGACCAAAAAAGCCATAACCCCTGTGTCATGCCCTCCCTATTCACCCAATCTCTACCCAAGTGACTTTTTTTTGGTTTCCCTGGATGAAAAAAGCACTCAAAGGGAAAAAAATTTTGCCAATGTGGAAGAGGTGAAAACAAAAAATGGCAAAAGCACTAAAAATGGCATAAAAATTGATGAGGTCAAGACTTGTTTTGAATGGTGGAAAAAGCATCTCAACAGGTGTATTGCATCAAACAGAGAGTACTTTGTAGGTGACTGAGTTTAAACATGTAAGAATGAATACACATTTTTTAATAAATAAATTCTGGATTTTAAAAAATCCCCCCTAGTCTGTCAGTTTTCTTGCTTTGCTTCTTTTTTGAACAGTCATCACATGTTAACATACATTTGTTTACTCTTTGCTATTGTTCATTGACTGCCCCTCACCCACTGCTGCATCCTTGGTGCCCAAGAGAACACAGTAACAGACATGTAGCAGGCTTCCCACCAGTGTTTGTTGGGTGAATGAATGAGGGAATCAGACACTGTCCTAGGGCCTGAGATAGAATTGGAGCAAAAACGGAGGAGAGCCCTGCTCTCACGGAGCTGCTGTCTGGATGGGAAGGCCAAATAATGAATCAATCACACAAGGAAATATGAAGTCGTGAGGCAGGCATAACAAGCACAGCTTAGCTATCGACCAGTGAGCTTTTTGTAGGCAGGTGCAAGTTAGATAAACAAGGAACAGGATGGTCACACGTCCAGGTGCCCTTCTTATTGGAGTACAACCTCCTCGTGCAACTCCCTACTGACCAGGTATGTCAGAATCCAGAGCTGCCCGCTCAGGAGAATGTAGGGAGAATGGTACAATAAACCACAGAGGCCACGAGCAATCACCAGAGCACTGGGGCATTGTGTTTTCGGAAAGTCTAATTAAACAGCAACTTCTTCCCCGTTATCTCAAGAATTCTTTGTGGTGCGAGTAAACTTAAAAGTTAAACGGTAAAAATTAAAACTTATGGTTATAAGCTTTTAGCCCACGTAGCCCACACATCTTAGCTTAAGAAATAGGTTGCTTAATCATCGTTTTAGACAAGATATAAAACTTCTTGTGAAAGGCCAGTGTGTGTCTTTCTCTTTAAGATGCCCACGTTCTCCTTTGAATGTGTTTTCTCTGTAATAAACTATATTTTGACTCTCTGCAGCTCTCTCTCCAGGGAAATTCTTTTCTATGGCAAAGGCAAGAATCCACGAAGCAGCTACAGGCCATATACCCCGACATCAGTTGCAGTCGTGAGATGGGCTCTAGTAGAAAGCCATATGGTACAAGAAGAGCAGGCATTTGAGCCTGTCAGGGAGGGCACGGACAGCTTTTGTGAGGAAGTATTGTGTGAGCTGCTATCAGAAGGATGATCAGGCTTGGATTAGGTAAAGGAAGGTGACAGGATCAGATGTATCTTTTGAAAGGATCCCTCTGGGTTCAATGATGAGAATGGGGCAAGGATGAGCTTCTACAAGGATCTTTAGGAGGCCCTGGAAGTTATTCAGGTGAGGGGTGATGGTTCCTGAACTAGGGGTGGCCCTGGTGGTTAGGAGAAGCACACAGCAGATGAGGCTTGTTTGTGGACTGAGTATGGGAGAGGAGGTGACAAGAGGGACTTCTGGGTTTCTGTATTACTGGCTGAATAGTTGAGAAAAAGAATATCGAGAAGAGGGACAGATTTGTTTTATTTTATTTTGTGTGTATATGCATATAATGGGGGAGAAAGTGAGAGAGAAGATTACAGTTTTGACACTTGGCATTTTGGCTTTGAGAACCCTGGTATGAGATGTCAAGTAGATCGTCGGTGATGAGAGTGAAGGGGCCAGACACGCAGCCTTGGCTGCAGATGTAAATTTTCGAGTTGTCTATCTGCCTCGGTGGCATTTGAAAATGTGGGAGTGGATGACATTGCCCGGGCAGAGAAGACTCAGTGGTAAGACAAGAGGTCCCCGTGAGGGACGGCCTTGGAAAAGAGACTCACAGGACTGACTAGCGACATTGGAGGAAAAGAGGGAAATGTGGACTCATCTCAAAAGGGTGTTTCTAGAAGAAGGGAGTCATCGGCTGTGTCAAAACTCCTGCAAAGGGGCCCAGGAATCGAAAACCATCAATTGCACTAACTACATGTGTTAGGGTCCGGATAGGGTGAGGTCCATGGGCTGGAGCGGTGAGGAGAGGCACAGCACTGGTAACCCAGAGATCCGAGTAATTGCAAAGACTTGCAACACACAAAAAGGTTTAAAAAAAAGGAAAAGTTTATTTAAAAGTAAGTTAGAGAGAGAAAAGCGAGAAAGAAGATTCACCTCCCCAAGGTGGGGGAGGGGGCCAAAGCCAGGAAGCATGGCGACAGCCACGGCTCAAAGAGGACACGGCCACACCAGACTCTAGCAAGGCTATGGCTGCTGGTTGCTTGTGGTTGAGTCCTTTTAACCATTCCCCCTGATGGGGGAAGATCCTTAAGGTGATTGGGGGGTGGTCTGCTCCACGTCATCACGAAGGAATGGCAAGCGCAGGTACTGATGATGTCAGGTGATGGACAGCAGGCAGATGGGTGGGTTAGTCACATGATTGCTGCCATGGTGGGGCTTATCTGTGACATGTAGGTCACAAAGGGCTGATGAGGTTAACCCTGGTGGGGGCTTTCCTGCAAGAGACTTGTTAGACATTTGCAATTCACAAACTCAGATGTTTGCAACTCACAAACTCCTTGACCAAAGGTGGTGGTCGTGTTAATACTTTTATGACTCTGGCCAGCCAAAGGGTGATCTTTGATCCCCAAGGAACCTAAAAATTTCCTAGAGATTATTATGCTAAATCATGAACCGAAAGGTTGGGCTGTCCTGGTCTTGCATCTGATAAAGTTTTGCCAGGGTGGGGGCTGGGATAGGCTGCTGTTTGTCCAATAGTAGAATGTCTGAATGCTTTCTGAGAGCTATGCTGAGGCAAAAAGACGAAATCCTTTCAACATGGAGCTGGTTGATGATGTTAATAACTTGCCGTTTTTGCTGCAGGAGAAATGTTAAGGTGAGTGGAGGAGTGATCAAATGGAAACAGAAAAGAAAAGGTGAGGGACTATTTTGGGATGGGGGTGGGGAAACCGGGCACTTGGTTTTAGTGTAATGTTTCGGAGAAGGTGGGAAGGAAAGCCAGTACCAGGACAGGACTTGCTTACACTCTGAAGGAGCTATTCTCAGTTGTGACAAGAGAGAAGAAAGCCAACAGCAGGGTGCAAACTTAAGGCGATTTCTACTGGACTGGGGGTAGGGAGGGTGATGGACTTGGTTTCTGTTTTGCCCCTAATGAAGGGGAGAGATTAACTGCTTCTCCGGGTGTTAGCAATAAGGGCTCCTTGTTAACTAATTGCTTTGTATGTGAGTGGATACCTTAGCTCGACAACAGTTTCACGGATAAATATCTCTCCATGCGCACAGCGGTGAGAACAGAAACAATAGGTGCGTATAAATACTCGATTAATTTTTATTCTAACGGTGATGATGACAAATCTGATGATGCCCTGATGGCCAGGAAAAGTGTAAGCTCCAATCAGGCCCCTAGCATAAAGCGCCCGAAAAGAGAGAGGAAGGAGCACGGCGAGGCCCGCGCAAGGAAAGGAATTCCACCAGCCCGCGCCCTGCGGTCCAGGACCGCAAGGGTTAAGAGCAACGAGAGTGGACCGCCACTGCTTCCTAGAGAGGCCAGGGCGGAGCCCGCGGGAAAAGGGGGACTTCCGGTCCCCGTCTTCCGGGCTTGCGGGTACAGGGCCCTGGGCGGGGCGGGTCCGCGGCTCGCCGTGGGGGCTGCGGGCTCCCTGGGTGTCCCCCAGAACAGTGAGTGCCTTGTGCGGGGAAGGGAGCCGGGGCTGCGGGCCGGA
>NW_007248087.1:126628-142489 GCF_000164805.1 Carlito syrichta | reverse complement strand
TTCCGGAAAGCCCCCTCGGAGCCTCCCCAAGTAAAGGCGCTCTTGAGGGCCGCCGGCGCGGTGGGGTGACGGCCGGCTCTGCCTCGTGTCCGGGTCCCGGTCCTAGATCGGTGTGAACTAGCTGGCGGCCGCTCTGCCCGGGGCCTCACCCCTCCCCCGCTTGCCGCTGACCCCAGGAACGTTTCTTCCTGCCCGCTTAGCTCACCCTTGAAGGACTGGTAGTCCGTGCACCCCAGGGCGATCGTGAGGATTAGGTGAGCACCGTGTGCGAATTACTGGCTTTGCTAACTGGCCCATGAAAGGGTGAAAATGATTCAGGACAGCACACTGTTTTTGTTTGCTCTTTATATGTGGACCTTTATATACACTCTGCCTTTAAACTCGATCTTTCCTTGAGTAATGCTGTTCTTTCTATCCTGAAAGGCATGCCAAGTCCATCTGTAACTGCCTGCCGGTGACGAGGCGCGTTTTCTAGGCCCGGGATTGTAGTTGGTGCCAAAAAATAGAGTGTAGGCCTCAGATGTTGTGAATATGATAGAAACTAAGAGCAAGGGGAAGAGGTCCCTTCTAGCTTCCTTTCTATACTGAGGGATCATCGCCTATAACTATTACAGTCCTGCTCTGTCCTCATTTCTTGTTACGGGTTATATAAACCCTAACTTTTCTTTGAAATTGACTCCAAAGGTTTTT
Source organism: Carlito syrichta (assembly GCF_000164805.1). Taxonomy (NCBI): domain Eukaryota; kingdom Metazoa; phylum Chordata; class Mammalia; order Primates; family Tarsiidae; genus Carlito; species Carlito syrichta. The sequence continues at coordinate 141,799 of NW_007248087.1, read as the reverse complement.
TTTCTCTTTGAAACCAAGTTATCCTTTTGAAGCTAAACAGGGTGTTTTCTCTTCTTAACTGCTTCTTATGCCTGCATATTGATTCCTTGAAGTCTTCATCAGCTTTATTTTTGGTGTCATTCCGAAAAAATGACTTTGTCTTTTCACTTAAACATGTTTCAAAGTGCTGAGTGGATAGTGAGTGTTAGTAGTCTATCTTTGGAGCTTAATTCTCAAATCTTTAATGTGAAGATAATAGTTTTTAAAATGTTATTTCTTTAGAAAGGGTGAATTGGGTTAACCATCAATTCTAAACACTTGTATTTGAGATAAGAGTTTGTAAGAGCCATGTTTCTTGTTGTTAGTATGGCTCACAGAATATCCTGTGCCTACTTTTGTTAGGGAATGATAGTTGGGAAGGAAGGAGGAGGAATAAACCTTAACAAATGCCCCCAAACATAACCTGTTTCCTTCCACAGGATTTCTGATCCCTAGCCTGGCTGTGATCATTGTGATGGCAAAAGAAAAAGAACTGTTGGTCTCAGAGTCTAATGGCTTCATGGAGAGGGAGAATTTGAAAAGCCCCTTCACAGGTGAGGGATCAAGAAGATGATCTGAATCCTCAAGAAATTTATTCTAAGATGTTCCAAGAAAGGAGATGTAGAAAGAACAGGACATGAGAATATGGCAACTCTTAATTTGCTTTTCTGCTTTGTTACTTTCAAGCTGTGTTAATTTTTTCAGCCTCAGTTTTCTCATCTTTAAGCAGAAAAATGAATGATAATATCTCACCTACTTTAGGGTGAGATAACATATGCAAAGCAGTATTCATAGTAGATAGTGGCGATTGTTACTTCTGTAGTATTTGCTCACGTTTTAACAAAGTATTGCCTAGTTTTCTCCTCAGATGAGAACCTGTTCAGTTTCACCCTTACTCAGATCCCCCTTTTTCTTTTAAATCTTCTAGAATAAAGCTTAATGCATTTATTTTCATTTTATTTTTTGAGACAGGGTCTCACTCTGTCACCCAGACTGGAGTGCGGTGGCATGATTGCATCTCACTGCAACCTCAACCTCCTGGACTCAATTAGTCCTCCCACCTCAGCCTCCCCAGGAACTGGGACTACACGCATGTGCCACTAGGCCTGGCTAAGTTTTTTGTATTTTTTATTTTGGAGACAAGGTCTCACTATATTGTTCAGGCTAGTCTCAAACTTCTGGGCTTAAGCAGTTCTCCCACCTCAGCCTCCCAAAGTTCTGGGATTACAGGCATGAGCCATCACATCTGGCCTAATGCATTTAATTTTAAGTTGATGAACCTCTTGGCAATTGCTGATAGTGGTTTATTAGTGTTGTCACTGACTACCAAAAGTCTGCCTGCTGCTGGTGAACACAGTGGATAAAGTAAAACTAGCTTTAAAATATTTTTTTTAAATCTAAAGAAACTTAGGAAGTTTTACATTTTTATTCCCTCTCTTCCATGCAATTCAGAATTTACTTCTCTGGCATAGAATAGGGAATGTGTTTAGGATATTTGTTTATTCTTGCAGGCAATGAAAATAAGAATAATTTGGGAACTGTTAAGCACAGTAATCCTAAGGCAGATAAACTTAAAGAGAGAGCTTCAGGATGGTCTAAAAGACATGGCTCACAAAATTCTAAGCATGAGGACATAACAGAAATGCCACTGACATGTGTCCAAGAAGATGAGATTTGGTGTCAGGATTCCTGTGAGAATGATGGCAAGTCAGAGAACTGGGGAAATTCGGTAGGGAAAGAGGAGGAAACAAGTCATCACCAGGAGTGGGACCCAGGAGAACATGGCCTTGCCTCTCTCCAGCAGAAGTCATCCTTTGAGGGCAGGTCCTACAGATGTTCTGAATGCGGGAAAAGCTTCAACAATAGTTCTCATTTGCGTACTCACCAGAGGACCCACTCTGGTGAAAAGCCTTATAAGTGCTCCGAGTGTGGGAAATGCTTCTGGAACAGTTCTCACCTGATTCAGCACCTGAGAATGCACACAGGAGAGAAGCCCTACCAGTGTGGTGAGTGTGGGAAAAGCTTCAGCAATACTTCCCATCTTATTATTCACGAGAGAACTCACACAGGAGAGAAACCCTACAAGTGTCCTGAATGTGGGAAGAGTTTCAGTAGCAGCTCTCACCTTATTCAGCATCACAGATCACATACAGGTGAAAAACCCTATGAATGTACTGTTTGTGGAAAAGGCTTCAGCCACAGCTATGTCCTGATAGAACATCAGAGGACTCACACCGGAGAGAAACCTTATAAATGTCCTGATTGCGGGAAGAGTTTTAGTCAGAGCTCTAGCCTGATTCGCCACCAGCGGACGCACACAGGCGAGAAGCCCTACAAGTGTCGTGAGTGTGGAAAAAGCTTTGGTTGTAACTCTACGCTAATAAAGCATCAGCGAATACATACAGGAGAAAAACCCTATCAGTGTCCGGAATGTGGAAAGAATTTTAGTCGAAGTTCAAATCTCATCATACACCAGAAAACACATGCAGGAGAGAAATCCTATGAGAGTCCTGAATGTGGAGAAAGTTTGAGTCGGAACTGCAGTGTGTTAGAAGAATCCAGAATCCAGCCAGGAGGGAAACCCTATAGATGTTGTGAATGTGGAAAGAGCTTTGGCCTCAGCTCCCACCTCATTAGACACCAGAGGACACACACGGGAGAAAAGCCCTATAGGTGTCCGGAGTGCTGGAAAACTTTCAGTCAGAGTTCCACTCTGTTGATTCACCAGAGGACCCACACAGGAGAGAAGCCTTACAAGTGTCCGGATTGCGGTGAATGCTTCAGTCAGAGCTTTAACCTGATCCGGCACCGGCGGACCCACCTAGGGGAGAAGCCTTACAAGTGTACCGACTGTGAAAGACGCTTCAGCAGGAGTGCCTACCTCAGTCAGCATCGGAAAATGCACATAGAAAGATCTTTTGAGTCTCCTGAAGTTGGGGATTTTCCTCATGAATGGACCTGGGAAAGCCGTTCAGGGGAAATTCCCCTCATCTCTTCACTTTCTGTCACAAATTCGTCTTCATCCTGAGTTCTAAAGCCTGGTGGTGGCAGTGTTTTCTTCCTTATTAGACCATTACAGTTAAGATATTCTGCGAGCATTGTGCTATAAAGTTTCTTTCGTGGATTTTCCAAAATGTTTGGGAAAAGACAGCCTCCCTGTTTAAAGGATGGGAAGACCCAGATCATTGAATTGTTGGGTCCATCACCAAGAGTGAAGGCAAAGAAAATGGTTTTGACCTTTGGTAAGATGGGACTAGCCTCAAAGGAACAGTCCAGGGAGGAGGAGGAGTCCAGGGAGTAAGTGGGACATGGGAGAACTTGAGGCTGCTGTGGCCATTGAATTGCCACGTTTTCATTTTCCTTATTGGATAGAGATAGCTTGGCCTCAGGGGTTTATCAGAGCAAGAGTCTGTTTGGATACCTAATGTGATTTCCTAGCTGTTTATTGGGTCTTAGGAAAGAAAGGATTCACTATTACGTGCATTTTTACTTGTTAAAAGTGAGCTTTTGTAGCCTCTAGATCAGCATTGTCCAGTACCATAGCTTCCAGACATATACAGCTATTTAAACTCACATTAGTTAAGATTAAGTGAAGTTTAAAATCCAGTTCCTTTGTCACACTGGCCACTTGCTAGATGCCCAGTGGCCACAGGGGACTAGCGGCTGCTGTGTTGGATATCGCATAGAAGGCTGTTTGTGTCAAGACCATCATTCTTGACAGGCTTATCAGTATTTCCTGTAAGACTACAGAAAGGTGCTCTGGGGTTTTTACTCTCCAAAAGGAATTGCAGTGTAGAGTGGAAGTGGGAGTGTTTTGAAGGCACTGGGTCTAGAGATGGGATATTTATTCTGACAACTGTTCTAATTAACGTATAGCCAACTGGGTTATTTTGTAATGTGATCTTGTTATCTTGACCAAAGCCAGAAGAGGAGGTGGGGTTCCTGAATTCTATTCTTAAAGTTTTCATAGCCCCCGCCCCCCCCAAGTTTTCCCATTATGTAATTCCTGGGCAGCTCAGGACTGGGTTCTTTTTCTAATAATCCACCTACTAAGTCTAAGCCAGTGTCAAAGAACACCCGGCCATGGGATTCGGAGATGCCCTGGCTCAAGTGCTGGCATCTTCTGTTGCTTCTCGACATGCAGCATATGGGCCCGGTGACGGAGAGCCCATCTCTCCCCGTCCATCCTGCAGAAATGGTGCTTTGAAGAGTGTTCCTGCGTCCCATCCCCTCCTCCATGTTTCCCTGCAAGTGCAGGCTGGGAAGGCGAGGGCTCCTGAGTTCCCGGACTTTGTCTCTCACTTCTGGATGCACGATATACTTGTGAGGAACACGTGGAGGTGCTTGCCAGGAACGCAGAGCCAGTGCAGGCCAGTGTGGCTGCTGCCAAGGCTGCAGCTGGGGGCTGAACTGCCTGGGGACCGTGTCAACGTTTGTGACTGGGGCGCCTGATGCTGGGAGACAGTGGCGTGTTTTCGTATTGTTACATGATTAAAAATAAAGCAAGAGCTAACAAACGAAGGCCTTTGGGAAGTGTTTCAGAGTAGCTTTCTGCCTTCCGAAGGGGCACCTTCAAGGGCATCACAGGCTTTCATGTGCCCACCACCTCAGCATCTCCTACCTTCCCATGGGACAGAGTTTTGCCCACTTTTCCTTGAATTGTGGTGTCTCGGGACAAGTTGCCACAGCAACAAAGGGTCTGGCTAACGTTCGATAGTTACATCGAGGGGTTTGCTCCTGAGGCTGAAATTCCGTGGCAAGGCCACAGCCCTGGGAACTGTAAAGTCATCAATCAGATAAGCACTCTGAGCTTCGGTTCCCTCTTCTGTAGAGCAGAGGACATGCCTACCTTGCAGGCTTGCCGTGGAGAGTAAGTAAATGTTTGCAAAGCATGTAGCCCAATGCTTAAAACATAACAGGGTCTCAATAAATGGTCATTAGTTATTAACAGAAGCTAACTGAGAGAATGTCATCCACATGCTTTTAAAATAGAAGTAGCACTACTGGCTAGGCACAGTGGTTCATGCGTGTAATCTCAGCACTTTGGAAGGCTGAGGTAGAAGGATCGCTTGAGGCTGAGAGTTCAAAACCAGCCTGGGCAACGTAGCAGACCCGGTTGCTACAAAAAATTAGCCACGTATGATGGTATATACCTATAGTTTTAGCTACCAGGAGGCTGAGGCGGGAGGATCCCTTGAGACAGGAGTTTGAGGGACAGGAGTTTGAGGTTGCAGTGAGCTATAATCAAGTCACTGCACTTCAGACTGACAGAGTGACACTCCATCTTAGAAAAAAAAATCAAAAGAAAAAGCAATCAATACAACCCCAAACTTACCCTACTTGCTACTTTAAGATATTTAATGATCAACTTCAGGAATTCCAAGAGATAAGATCTTGGAAAAGCACAAGGGCATATTGTGGTTCATGCTTGCAGACTGTCAAAAACACTTCTGAGTTAACTCGTGTAAACAGCCATAGCAGAGACAGGACACTTCACTGACTCTTCATTTTATTCATATATTTATTTTTGCTCATGAAATGAGTTGGTTAAATCAGGAAAGAACAAAATAGCAAGTTGGATTTAAGTTAATTTGCATCTGAAGAGAAACAACGTGGACGATTTATGTCCTATTGCCATCACTATGTTCTTATGACTGCTGACAATGTATAAAACCTGTTTCACAAGCCTTGATGTTTATGGGAACAGAGATCATCACATCTTAGATGGATTAAGGTGGGCTTCATCATAAAACAATTGAGCAAGAATCCTTATGTCTTTGGATCAAAAATGAGGAAAGCAAAAGAGTTGTACCTTGGAGAACATAGTCAAATTTAATTTATTTTTGTGTCAATCTCATTAATCAACAAGTAGCTTCTTTGTTTAGCTCCGTGCGAAGTACATATTCTGTATTCTCTACTTTTATTGCCAGCACGAAGGATCCAACATATGATTAAAGAAAGCATTCTTGCCGGGCTTGGTGGCTCAGCCTGTAATCCCACGCCTTTGGGAGGCTGAGGTGAGTGGATTGCCTGAGCCCACGGGTTCGAGACCCGCCTGGGCAACTTGGTGAGACCGCATCTCTACAATAAATAAAAAATTAGCCGGGCGTGGTAGTGCACGCCTGTAGTTCCAGCTATTTGGAAGGCTGAGGCGAAAGGATCGCTGGAGCCCAACAGGCCAAGGCTGCGGTGGCCAGGAGCGGCCACTGCCCTCCAGTCTGGGGGACAGACTGAGACTCCAACTCAAAAAAAAGCATTCTTGCTTATCAGTGATGTATTTCACAGTTTCTTTTTAATTAAAGAGGAGACTTAGATTCTGTTCCTCCTCAAGGAAGGGGCTCATGTGTCTTGTCCACACAGTGGCCTAGGGAAATGTGTGTCAAGGCTTGCACCCACAACTGTAGCAGGGAGCTTGCTCTGGCTGCAGGTGGCCTACCGCGGGCATGCAAGCATAGGCCTCTTGAGCTGCCACCGTGCCAAGCCATCCGAGTGGGGTCCACCAAGTAGGCCTCAGTGCTGTAGAAGTTCCTGCCTGGCGGGGAGAGGTGGAGTCCCACAGCCCTGTGACTCCTGCCCGGATGTGTGAGCCTGACAGGATCGTCTCAGCTGTTCGCCACTTCCTGAAATCGTGGTGTTTGTCTATTCGCGTTTCTGTCACAGAGCCCCAGAGGCCTGGTCAATCATGAGAAAAAGAGCTTTACTAGAGTCACAGTTCTGGTGACTGGAAAGCCTGAGCATCTACTCGGCATCAGATGATGTGCTGTGTCGTCTCATGGCAGAAGGTCAGAGGGGCAGGGACATGTGCGGAGGGGCAAACGAGGAGTGTCCTCACTTATAAACAACCCACTCTCACCGGGAAAGAGGTCACTCAGGTGAGAACTGCATGTGAGCCCTCCCCACCACCCCGTGACTCCCCTCCCTCCATCAGGCCCCACCTCTTGAAGGTTCCCCTCCCAACATTGCTGCCCTGGGAATTAAGGTCCCAGGCAGAAGTGTTGGCAGAGACACACACCATGGCATGTGATGATGACAAAACTGATACCACCATAGCCTGCCCTTCTCCAGAGTTTTGCTTTCTGAGGTTTCAGTTTCCCATGGTCAACCGTGGCCTGAAAATATTACTTCACTGCTCTTGTGCCTTGGGGCCACGATGAAGTAAAATAAGGGTTGCTGAGAACTAAGATGGCGATCGCGTCCAGGCCAGAAAGAGCAGGGCGGCATGCGGTCGGAGTCTCACTCTCACCCAGGCTGGAGTACAGCAGCTTGATCATGGTTCACTGCAGCCTCAACCTGGGCTCCGGTGGTCCTCCCGCCTTTGCCTCCCGAATAGCTTGGTCTACAGGCACCCGCCACCGTGGCTGGCTAACTTTTTTTCCTTTTGTGGAGACAAGGTTTTATTGTCGCCCAGGCTGGTCACAAACGCCCGGGCTCAAGGAATCCTCCCACCTCCACCTCTCAAAGCGCTGGGATCACAAGCGTGAGCCCCCGTGCCTGGCCTGGCACGAGGTGTTTTCATCATGCTTCGCCGAACAGCAAGCAGTTAAAAACTTACGAATGGCTCATTTCTGGAGCTTTCCATTGACTGTGCTATGCCTGTGTCATTCACTCCACCTCATCGCGGAAGGCCCTGGGTCACCGCACACCGGCACGAGAAGGTGAGTAGGGCACACTAAGATATCCTGGAAGAGAGGGACCACAGTCCCATGAGTAGAATCTGGTATGTTGCTATAATTGTTCTGTTTTATTATTAGTTACTGTTCGCCTGTTACTATGCCTAATTTACAAATTGAACTTCACCATAGGTGCGTGTATAGGAAAGAGCAGTATGTGCAGGGTTCAGTCCTGCCTGAAGTTGCAGGCACCGCCTGGGCGTTTGGGAATGCGTCCCCACAGATAGGGGAGGACCGCTGTGCTTTTTGATTCGGCATTTGGTCTTGCCAGTTCCTTTCAAGCAGTTTAACTGTTCGTTCAGCAGAAACGTTCTTGTGCCTAACTTGTGGAGTGGGGTCCTGTGACGGGGCAAAGGTCCAGCTGTTCAGATGCCTCCCTTCTCCGTGGCAGCTCCGGAGCGCTACCTACTCTGCGGAACCCCCGCCCTCAAACTCAATAATCTCCTGCCCTGAGGGGCTGGAGAGAACAGGTTACAGCTTGCTCTGTGAAAATGCAAACCGGGACACTGATGGTTATTCAGTAGGCGTCACATGCCTGTGCTTCAGGCTAACATCGAATCCTCCCGGGATACGGATTCATTTTTGTAACCCACGAGCCCGGAACAGAGCCTGGCAGGTGAGGCGTTTGTGGGTTTTGGTTGAGGGGTCCTCACCGACGGATGGTGGGTCACACTGGATTGGAGTGGGTCACCTAGTGTCTCCTCAGGGTCTTTCAACACCTCGACCTGGTCCAGCCCCCGGCTGGGCTGTTTGGAAACGACAGGCGCTGTGAAATGAGGCGAGGGGTGTCCTGCACTAACCCCAGAGGAACTTAGCAGTGTCCTGACTGTTCGGAATACCTTGAGCTGTGGACGCAGACTGTGCAGGAAAAGCTTAACACTTGTTTCAATTCAGCTTTTAGTCATCTTATCTTGTAGATTCGGAAAGCAAGGAGTGAGGTGAGGTACTTGGCACACCAGAGATGTTAGGGAAATGCAGGAAAAGGCACACTCGGCCTTGCAGGGCATTTCCCATTAAAGTAAGGGCGCTGATGGGCAAAGAATGGGAATAACTGGATCCCAGCGTGGCAGGGGCCAAGTGGCAGCACTTAACGGTCAAGGGCAAGGTGGCATAGTTACCATGGTGACCAGCAGAGGCAAAGCGACACTCAGAATCACCTGGTCTGTGCAGATCTTTGGTGCTGGCTAATCAATCATGATGTTTCCAGAAGCGAAATACATCTGAAGAAGTAGAAATCGTCTAGGTCAAGTGAACAAAAGGCTAACTCAAGTCATAAAAGCAGAGAATCATGGCTTCGAGTGATTCCCACACTTGAGCCAGTTTACAGACCCAGAACCCCTTGAGTGAAAGGGAGGCGGGGTCTCCTTGAGGAAGAAGCCTGGCACACCAGCGAAAACGGGACTGTTCATCTTCCTCCCAGCCCTCCCTGTAGGGACCTCTCGCCTCTTGCTAGGATAACTGTGCAGTGGGGAGAGGGAAAAAGTCAGACCTTTGGGCGAACTACGGGACACTGGCTCTGGACTGACACTGATTCGAGGAGGCCCAAAACAGCACTGTGGCCCTCCAGGCTGAGTAAGGGCTTGTGCGGGTCAGGTGCAACGGAGTTCTCGCTCAGGCCCAACTTGCAGTGGGTCTGGTGAGTCCCGAAACCCGTCCTGCAGTTGCTTCCCCAGGTCCAGAATGCACAGTTGGAACAGACGTGCTTGGCATCCCGGGCACAGTCCCCACATGGGCTCCCTCACTTGTGGGGCGAAGCACGCTGTGGTGGGAAAGGCCAAGTGGAAGCCACGAGAGCCGCCCCTGCCTGGGAAAAGAGGAGACCAAAACCAGTACTGCCGCCCTGGGAGCATTTCAGGGGCTAGTTTCACCTTCAGCGACTTGAAAGATGCAGGGGTGGAAAGTCTCATCACATGCCCACCGGGCTCTCCTGTTTGGTGCTCGCAGAAGACGTGGGTCTTGGAGAACGACGGCGGAGGACCGTGAGCTCAGCCAGGCGCTGACTCCCATCGCAGCTGCTGTGCCCGGCGTGGCCTCTCATTGCTCGAGCAGATGTGCCGGGCATGCTGCTGTTGATCCAGCAAGGTCTGTTCCTCCACACCTGTCCATGAGGCCCACCAGAAGGAGTTTGTGCTCCGCGGTCAAAGTCAGCGGTAGGCCATCACTGTCCTGCTGGGGGTGCATCTGCTCTCCAGCCCTCAGTCATGACTCAGTTCGCGAGGACCTGGCTCACCTTTCCGTTCCAAGAGCTATCACAGTGGCCGTGACCCTGATGACATGGTGCTGACTGCCTCCAGTGAGCGAGAAGCAGCAACCCTTCTAGGCTTACTGGTGAGACATGTGCGTGTCAAAGGCTGGGACATCCATCCAGCCGAAGCTCAGGGGCCTTCTGCCTCGGTGAACCGCCTAGGGGTCCAGCAGGGTGGGGCCTGTCCAGACGGCCTTTCTCAGGTGAAGGGTGAGTTCTTGCGCCTGGCCTCTCCATGGCCAAGAAAGAGGCGCAAGTCCTGGTCGGCCTGCTCGGGTTTCGGAGGCAACATGTTTCTCATCTGGGTGTTTTACGGGGCGGCGGGACAAGCTGCGAGGTCTGAGACGGCTCTGGAATAGGTCAAGGCTGCTGTTTGCAAGCGCTGGCCTCGGGTCATGGGATCCAGCTCATGCAATGGCCCGTCAGGTGTCAGTGGCAGATAAGGATGCCTTCTGGCACCTTTGGGCGGCCTCCACAGGTGAACTGCAGCAGAGGCCTTTCGGGTGTGAGAGCCAGGCGCTGCCATCACCCGCAGACACCCCCTACTCTCTCCTTTAGAGAGGCAGCTCTTCCTGCTGCCGGACCGTAGACGAAACTGGACACTTGATCATGGGCTTCCAGGTGACTGTGCAACCGGAGCCGCCCAGCATGACCTGGCATTCTCTGCCTCGTCAAGCCCTAAAGTTGGGGTGCCCGGCAGCACCCCACCAGCACGCGGAAACCGTGTGTGTGTGATCAGGCCCCGGTGGGTCTCGCAGGCCCAAGTGAGCTATGTGAAGAAGTGGCCCCGGCGCCCTTGGCTCCTGCTGCCATGCTGCCCTCTCTCCCAGCCCGCACTCCTGGCTTCAGGGGAGGGCCCTGTGACAAGGAGAGGACTAGGGCCTGGTTTGCCGATGGCTGCCCACAGGCAAGCCACCCTGAAAGCGGACAGCTGCAGCTCTGCTGCCCCCTTCTGGCCCATCCCCGAAGGACAGTGTTGAAGGGAAACCGTCCCAGGAGACGACTTCCGGCAGTGCACCTGGCTGTGTATTTGCCTGGAAGGGGAGGTGGCCACATGTGTGATTATATGTGGGTTCATGGGCTATAGCCAATCAGTGGTCTGGCTGGGCGGTCACGAACTTGGAAGGGATGTGATTGGGAAACTGGTGACAAATTTGGGAAGAGGTATGTGGACAGACCTCTATCCATGAGTGGGCAAAGGATGTGAGAATATTTGTGTCACGGAATCCACTGGTCGGTCTTACCACGTTCCCCATCATCCTGAGCAGCTGGTCTGACAGAATGGCAGAATGGCCTTTTGAAGACACAGTCACAGCGCCACCCAGGTGACAAGGCTCTGCAGGCTGGGCAAGGTTTTCCAGAAGGCTGTGTGTGCTCTGCATCAGTGCCAACCTCCGGTGCTGGACTCCCACGGCCGGGATTCGTGGGTCTGGGAATCAGTGTGACCTACTGGCAAAATGTTTGTCTCCTGTTCCAACAACGTGGGTGCTTGGTGGCCTAGAGGTCTTTGTTCCAGAGGGAGAAATGCCTCTATCAGGAGACACAATGAGCTCATTAACCTGGAGGTTCAGACTGCTGCCTGACCGCTCTAGGCTCCTTATGCCTCAGCGACAGCAGGCTCAGAACGGCGTTATGGTGTTGGCGGGTGTGTGATTCCAACCACCAAGGGGAAGCTGGACCATTACTCCACGGGGAAGGCAAAAGAGAGCATGTCTGGAAGTCAGGAGCTCTCTTGGGGCACTTCTTGGTATCACCACGCTCTATGATTAAGGTCACTGGGAAACTAACAACCCACTCCAGGCCAGGACTATGAATGGCCCCAGCCCTCCAGGAAGGAAGGTCTGGGTCACACTCCCAGGTGAAAAACCCTGGGCAGCTGAGGTGTTTGCTGCAGGCAACACAGAACAGAGAGGAGAAGAAGGTAGCAGTTATAGATACCAGCTCCAACCATACGGCCAGTTCCAGAAATGAGGACTGAAATATGCATGTTTCTGCCCTGTTGTGCTAAGCATATGTTTGTGTGTATATACACACATCTTAGGCAAATGTCTTTGTTTTCTATCCTCTTATTTCCTTATCACATAAGCTCTACTGACTTGACTTCAGTATTTCAGTATTGTTAACTTTACATCATAGTATTTAAGTTACGGGAGATCCAGAGAAGAGTAAATATCACTAAAGAACTTCACCCCCTCTGGGGATGTGATTAGTATGTTTTTGGTTGTATGCAGGATAGTTGTATTGTGTTGGGCAGAATGATGACCTTGTTATTGTCTTTATTTGGAGATGAGGTATGGCTTAAGGAGACGCATTTGGGTGCCAAGCGGACAAAGGGTGGACTTGCCATGGCTCATATCAGGTGTTAGCTTGATGGGACTGAGGGATGCTGCCATTGCAGGTGAGACCTTATTTCTGGGTGTGTCTGGGAGGGTGTTTCCAGTGGATATTGACACGGGATTCCCTGGGCTGGAGGAAGACATGCTTTCAACGTCCACTCAGCTTGGGGCCTGACTGGGGGCACAGGGAGGCAGGGAGACCCTCTCTCTCTGCCCCAGCCTCGTTCCTAGCCCTTACCCTTCACAGCAGCGTCTGCTTCCTCTCATTTCGACACCCACGACATCCGGAATGACTTACTGGCTGTTGTCTCCCTGAACTCAACTCCAGAATGACAGGCGCCGTGTCTACTTTGTTCACTGCCTGACTCCCAGCACTGTCACGTTTGTTACGTTACATCGGATCGAGGGACACGTCGTGGCTCTGTGAGCCACGAAGGAGAAAAACAAAGTGAAGACACAATCCCACCTTGACATGGTTGGCTTCATCTCTCGCAACTAGAATTTGTAAAAGGTTTTGTGAACGCTGAGGGGAGGCCGAACAATTAAATGATTGGGGCTAAAAGTCTTTGGATTGGGGCTAAAAGTCTTTGAGAGTTTCAGTCTAATGTATTTCTAATGTGTTACAAACAAAAACAGTGAAAAGGGAATTGCTTGGCTTGTTACAAAGAAAAACAGGATCAAGCCAGGAAAGGTTGTCTTCAGCTTGCTGAAAAATGCTTACCATACACCAAATGCTGAGTCTGTAACTGAGTGAGGCACGGTCCTTGCTTGATGAGCTGAATCCTCTGGAAAAAGCATTGGTGAGTAGATGACTGTAATCCAAATCGGTGACTGTGACACAGAGGAGGAGTTACGAAAACGTAAGGGAAGAAGTCATGAGTTATGGGGCTTAAAACACGGGCAGCTGAAAGGGAGGCAAGGCTCTGGCCACACCCAGACATGGCACCTTAGACACAAGACTGGCCTGGAGTGCCAGAATAGGGCAGTGGTGGCAACAGGCACTTAAGCAAGGGGGATGGAGAGCAGGTGAGCTTGCTGTTTGCGTTACCATAACAAGGTCTTTGTATGGGGGAAAAGATAGCAACAAAGTCAAACATTCTTAGATTCCCAGTAGACTTCCTCACCCATTTTGATTGCTTGTTTTTGGCTTCACCTCTTCCACTTCGGCAAAACATTTCCCTCTGACTTTTTCCATTGGGGAAACAAACAAAAAAGTCGCTCAGGGCGAGACTGGGTGAATACGGAGGGTGGGGCATGCCGAACACTCAGCACAGTGTGGGCAGGTGGGTCTTGAACCTGCAGGCTCAGGCAATCCACTCACCTTGCAAATCATCCATCACGAAATGGACAAATGCATTAGGAGAAGCCCCAAAAAGTAAAAAACCACCTCACTGAAGCCGAATGCAGCCTCTCATGACAACACTAGCTGGCACACTGATGCCAGTGGGTGCCTAAATACTTACCTAGCAGGGAAAGCCCGTGCTACAAGGGTTCTACCCTCCAGAGGATAATTCCGGTTTTTTTTTTTTGGTCCTCCCCTCGTGTAGCATTACTACTTTCTGCCAGTAAATGGTTGATTTTGTCTCGTATTTCATTGCCTTCGCTTCAGGTCTAAATGAAAGATATCTCGTCTGGAATAAATGAGCCATGGCAAGATTCAAAAGCATTTTAGCAATGCTTACATAACATTTAATCCGGTTCAGAAAATACAAGCATTCAGAACATACCCCAAGTGAGGTATTACACACGCTCTTTTTGCTTCAAATTCAGAAGTGGATCTTGAACTGTCCAAAGGATTGAGCACCTGATGCTGTGAAAGAATGACTTTGTGGGCCAGGCTCGATGGCTCAGCCTGTAATCCCAGCACTTTGGGAGGCCGAGGTGAGTGGATTGCCTGAGCCCGCAGGTTCAAGACCCATCCAGGCAACTTGGTGAGACCTCGTCTCTACAATAAATAAGAAATTAGCCAGGCGTGGTAGTGTACGCCTGTAGTTCCAGTTACTTGGAAGACTGAGGTGGAAGGATTGCCGGAGCCCAGCAGGTCGAGGGTGCGGTGGCCATGAGCGTGGGCGACAGAATGAGACTCCAACTCAGAAAAGAATGACTGTGTGAGATAGAAACACATGAAGACAGTTGCTTTCAGGACACTAAAACATTTACTTAGTAAGAAAAATTCGTCGGGTGTGGTGATTCATACCTATTCCCGGCGTTTTGGGAGGCTGAGGCGGGAGGGTTGCTTGAGCCAAGGTGTTCGAGACCATCTCTGCAGAAAATAAAAAAAATTAGCCAGGCATGGTGGCGTGCACCTGTCGTCCCAGCTTCTGAGGAGGCTGAGGTGGAAGGACAGCCCGAGCCCAGGAGACTGGCTGCGGGGAGCTGTGATCGGGCCACTGCACTCCAGCCTGGGCGACAGGGCGAGAGACCCTGGCTCCAACCCGCAGAAACATTCCCTTAAGGACCATCTGGAGAGCTGGTAAGCAAGTGGGGGCCTTCCTGACTGCCCGGCCTCCTTTCGCGTAAGGGTCAGCTGTCAAGCCTTTTACCATCTAAGCAACACAGGCGCTCGCGGGTACCCAGAAGCAGTTCCCGACCCTTCGAAGTCCCGCTCCAGCGGAGAGAACTTTCGGGCCGCCAAACTCGCTGGAAAGTGGCGGGCGCTGCGCGGGCAAGGGCGAGTCTGGGAAAGCGGGCACTTACCGGCAGCTACGGGGCAACGTCTGGAGACCGGGGCTTGAACTGGCTGCCTCGCGGCGACTTCATTTCCTCACAGCTGTGGCTGCGTCAAGCCACGCAAGCTCCGAGCGCGCCGCGTCCCTCGTCTTGCAAACCGAGGGCGCTGAGAGCCGCACGAGTGCCCGGGAGCGTTCCGGGGGGGTCGCAAGGCGACCCTGAGTGCCGGGGA
>NW_007248087.1:120643-125786 GCF_000164805.1 Carlito syrichta | reverse complement strand
GGGCCAGGTCCCGCGGGCCCTCTTTCCCCGGCACTCGGGGAGGCCGAGCGCGGGGCAGCAGCCCTGCGTTTTGTTGGCTCCTTGTTTTGCGGTGTGCGTGTGTGTTTTCCTTGTTGTCAGGGTCTCACGCTGCCGCCCAGGGTCGTGACTCGCTGTCGCTTTGACCTCCTGGGCTCAAGCGATCCTCCCGCCTCATCCTCCCAAGCAGTTGGGACTACAGGCACACGCCACCATGCCCAGCTTTTTCTGGGTAGAGATGAGGTCTTGCTTATGTTGCCCAGGCTGCTTTTGAACTGCTGGCCTGAAGCCGTCCGCCCGCCTCTGCCTTCCAAAGCGCTGAGACTGCAGGCGTGAGCCACCACGCCCAGCCAGGGTTTACTTTTCAATAAGAACGTTCCAGTGCCTGGACGGATGGCTTGTAGAGGTGGCCGGAGGCTGCGGCAGGAGATTCGGGGACGGATGATGGCGGCCAGAGTCAGGGCGGGCGACTGCAGACCGTGTGAAGTTAGGCGACTTATCTTACCGCGTCCACAGGGCGGGTAGCAGGGCTTGAAGAACAGCGGGACTCGGTTTCAGATTTTGGCTCCGCTGTTTCTGAACGTGAGACCTCTTGGCAAATCGCTTAACTTCTGCAAGAATCAGTAACTTTTCTGTTGGGTGGGGATGGCACTACCCTTGATGGTGTTCGCGGAATTAATTGATCTTATGTTTGCAAAATGCCAGGTCCTAACTGCCTCACTAATAGCAGTGGCTGTGGCTGTCAGTCCAAAGGCAGCGAGCATCCGTGAGGGGCGCCTTTGAGCAGTGCCGAGTGCGTGGGGAGTGGGCTGGAGGCCTGGGAAGGGAGGGAGAGATTTCGCAGTTGTATTGTCGTCGGAGGTGGCTTCCCTCAGGGTCACTGAGCACTGGTCCTGGCGGCTGGAGTGCTGTTGCTTCCATGCTGTGCAGAGAGATCTTGGAGTCAGAACATTGGGCTGGCAGCAGTCGATCCTGATTCCGTTTTGATCCAGTGAGCACCGACTTCCTGTTGGTACTTTCCCTGCTGTTGACGCTCTGAAAGCGCGAGTTCCTCCAGAGCTCTCTTTCGGGAGTGTGCGTGTGGGTGTGGACATGGGTATGGGTGATGCGGACACCCAGGGAGAACACTAGGATGGCTGGGATGACAGAGGGGCTTGTCTTGCCCCCTGCAGTAACTTAAATCTAGTCCGTGGTGATGGCCGTTGAGAAATACTAGCGGGAAGAGAAAACCACTGACTTCAGACTTAATAGAGGACAGGAAGGCATCTAAGAGGAACTGCAGAGCAGTGGGATAGGCAAGTCCTCAGCCCTTACAGAGGGGAGAGGGTGCCGGGCGAACGCTGGAATCACAGCGTCAGCGTCCAGACGGGCTTGGGTGAGTCTTTCTTTTTGCCCGAGTTCTTTTATGAAAACCCCCTCAAGTGGCTTTTAGTCTTATCTTCGTCGTGGGGTCAGAGAATGCAGAAAAGATGGCTCCTTGCAGTTCTGTATCTGAAATGTTTTCCAGTGTGCAAATCCACCTACCAGCAGCCAACGTGGCACTGCTATTCTCACTGGGCACTCGTCTGTCAAAACAGGACTTTGCATCTTTTGAAGAGCACACAGTTAAAGCTTTTGCTGTCCTTCCAGCCAGTGACATGTAACGTTTGTCCTTGTTCCCAAATTGGGGACCAACTGTTGACTAGGCTCTCCAAGAGTATCAGGATGGGGAAAAAGGAAGGGACAAATTAAATACGTACTTACGTGTTCAGAACTATGCCTGTACCCACATCCAGTCCCAGAGGGCAGGGTGAGGTATTTGTTCTTTTGTAACTTTGTTGATGTAAGTAATCTTCAATTAGGAGGTCAGTAGCCAGCATTTGACAATCCTTTTGTTATATAAAAGCGATTCTAGATTGAGATGGATTTTTCGGGTAAAAATCCGGAAGGAGAGAAGAAAGTTGAGTAGTGGAAATAGCTGACAGGTGCCTAGTAGTTTGCAGCATGAAGTCAAATGCGGAGTTGAAAGTGATTTGCATTTGGTGGGTGCTCACTTTGCGTTTGAAGAATTGAGTAATTAATGATAGCATTTGCCCTTTAGCAAGTCTTTGAAGCCCCTCATGAACATTTGTTATCTTTGGCCTGAGTGGATTTCTAAATCTGCCTGTGTTGATTTCTGCCTTAGTAGAGGACTGGAAGGTATCTAAGAGGAATTACCAAACCGTGGTGTAGGCAAGTCCTCAGGCCCTTACAGAGACAAGGATGCCAGCGTGTGATCTGGACTTCTTACAGAGACAAGGATGCCAGCGTGTGATCTGGACTTGACAGTGTAGCTGCTCGTGTTGTTTGATAGTGTCCCAGTTCTGCTTTGCCCAAGATGTGACAGCCTGGTGCGCCTGCACAATCGTGGTGTGACTTATGTCTAAAACGTTTGGAAACATAATTCTTTTTTTTTTTTTTAAACAGCGCAGAAAAGGAACCACAGTTTCAGAAACAACCTTAATAGGAGCAGCTGCCTCTCCGTCACTGCTTCCTCAGAATGATCCAGAAGTTATCGTCGTGGGCTCTGGTGTGCTTGGCTCTGCGTTGGCAGCAGTGCTTTCCAGAGATGGAAGGAAGGTGACAGTCATCGAGAGGGATTTGAAAGAGCCTGACAGGATAGTTGGCGAATTCCTGCAGCCGGGTGGTTATGGTGTCCTTCAAGACCTTGGTCTCGAAGGTAGGTTCCAGGGACTTCAGGAGTTGGGGGGGTGATGGAGACTGACACAGCTCGTGACCACCCTGCGACTGGTAAGAGGCACTCCATTTCCTTTTCATTTATAGAGCTTACTGTGTTCACTGCCCAAGAACCTTGCATAAAGATGAGAGCAAGGGTAAGATAAGCATCTTGTAGTATGATTAGATAGGTTTCATGAGATATAATGAAATACCTAAGAGATTATAATAGTCCAAGTTGGGGACTGGAAAACTAGGTGAGGGCATGGAGTTTAGTGAGAGGTGGCTGGGATTGTCACGAAGAGTGTATATTACGTACTCGTGACAGTGTTATTACCTAGTCTTTTTTCGGAGTCATGACTCAGTGCAGCCCCAAAGTTCCGGACTTAAGTGGTCCTCCAGCCACAGCCTCCCAAGTAGCTGGGACTACGGGTCTGTGCTACCACACCCAGCTAATCTTTTAATTGTTTGTGGAGACAAGTCTTGCTCTATTGCCCAGGCTGGTCTCGAACTCCTGGGTTCAAGCAATCCTTCCGCCATGGCCTCCCAAGTGCTGGGATTATGGGTGTGAGCCACCACGCCCGGCCTAGAAGCTCCTGTTTAAGCATGATTCATCCATTCAACCAGTGCTTTTTCAGCACCAGCTATTCATTTAGGAGACAGTTACTTACTGCTTGCTTTGCGTGAGGCGCTGTACGGGGTACCAAGAATAGGTTGGCGAACAAGACAGATGAACTGTGGTCCAGGAGCAGAGTACAGACCAAGCCCAGGGCAGGAGGTGAGAGACAGCGTGCTTGCTGTGTGTGGTGGGGTGTGCCGAGTATCAGTTAAAAGCTCTGATTCAGGAACTAGGTTGCCCGCGCTTGAATACCGGCTCGACACTTCGCGGCTGCGTGACCTTGCGAGGGGACCAGCTTTAACTGGCGTGGTGCCTTCTGTGTATTGTCTTCCTTGTAGAATGGGCATACAACAAGTCTCTGCCTCGTGTCTTGTTATGGGGATTAAATAACCACGGACACGCAACGCGTCCTGGGCAGTGCCTGGCGTGTGGTAGGCGCCACGCAAGTGTCGGCAGTTTGCTGCAGGAGCTGGTGGTCGGGAGGGGGCGTGGCCTGAGCCGAGGCGGAGAGATGGCGGCAGCCGGGCACTGCGCTTCCCGGGCCGCGCGGCGGAGTGACGCGGCCTGCTTGTGCATCCAGAACAGCGGGCTCCCACCCTCGCGGCCACTCACAGACACGAGTCCGCCCCCGTCCCGAATAGGACGTGTGCATCTGGCGACCTGATGAAGTTGGCTTGATTTTACTTTTTAAATACTTGTCATGATTTCACCCGATTATACAGTTGACACCTCAAAATTCATTGAGCGGTTGCTGTTGGTGTTGTGCTGCCTTTCGTAGAGTGGGGTTTGGAAGAACCCGTGGGCTCGGCCTGGAGAGTCGACTGTGAGATTGTGGTGGGCGGCAGGAGCCAGTGCTAGGGCCCGGTGGGGACTCCTGGCCGAGGGGCCGAGTGGCGGGTCAGGCGACTTGCACCAGCACGGTGGCAGAGGGTAAGGTGGTGTGGGTAGATTCATGACGAATTAAGGGATAGAACATGACTTACCAAGGGGTTGGCGTGAGACCTGGGATGAGGCTGCTCTCCGGAGGGATTCCTGGGTTCCTTCTGCCGACGTGAGGAAGCCCCGGGTAGGAGCCAGTGCAGTGGGATTCGGGGGGAGGTCTTAGTGCGATATCACGATGGAGATGAGTGTGTGCATTAGCCTGCAGAGGACTGGTGTGGGCTGGGCTGGCTGGAGTGACACGTTTCAGAGCTGACGGCATCCTTGAACCCTGACACCACCACAGCCTCGACCATCCAAGGGGAGTGTAGGGAGAACGGGAAGACAGGAGAACTAGGCCCCGGCGCCTCCAAGAGCTGACGCTTCCCCGAGAGTCAGAGGAGCTGCAGATGGTGGAAGGATGGCACGCAGTCCAAGCGAGGAGAATGGCCCACACGAGGGGTCAGAGTGAGTGCAGAGAGCGACCGCTGGATTGGCCAGTTTGGAGGGTGGTTGTGACGCCGGCAAGAAAATCTGGGCTGGAGGGAGGTGGCGATTTAAGAACTGGAGACTAGAAGACTCTTTGAGGAGGTTCTTTCTTTAATGATAGAAAACAGAGGCAGGGCAGTGGTGGGATGGAGACGTGAGGACAGGGCGACATGTGTCGACACCGGCGTGTGTGCCGGTGGCTCTGGTGCTGCGAGTGAGACCTTGTTTCTACAAAAAAATTTCAAAAATTAGCCAGAGCAATCCCCTCGGGTCCCTTCCTGCTCTGAGAGTTTTTCTATCCTCTCAATAAAACCTGTTTTCTAAAACAAAAATTAGCCAGGTGTGGTGGTGCATGCTTGTAGCTTCAGCTACTCAGGAGGCTAAGGAGGATCGTCTGAGCCCAGG
>NW_007248087.1:119815-120623 GCF_000164805.1 Carlito syrichta | reverse complement strand
CAGGGCGACATGTGTCGACACCGGCGTGTGTGCCGGTGGCTCTGGTGCTGCGAGTGAGGCGGCGACCGGGAGTGACGGCCCTCGTGGGAGGCAGCGGCTCTGCGGCGGGCGCTGTTTCAGACACTGAGGCCCCAGCAGCGGCGAGACAGCTCGGCCCTCGTGGAGTCTGTTCTGGTGGGTGGTGGGAGGGTGAGGAAAGACAACAAGGAGGTGAAGCCCAGGCGTGTGGGATCCACACGACAGTCAGTCATGAGGGCTTCAGAGAAGAGCTGGGGGTCGGGGTGCTCTGAGCAGTGGCTGGGCAGTGGAGGCTTCCCCAGGGGAGGGAGGGTGGCATTTGAGAGGAGGCTGTGGGGGAGGGGGGAGCGAGTGCCGGGGGCAGCCTGGCCGGGCGAAGAGTGGGGAGGGTGGAGTGCTGGCTGAGTGGCCTGAGCACGAGTGGAGGCCAGACAGGCCTGGGCTGGGGCGTGGGACCACGCAGCCCCCTCCAAGGGTGTGGCTCGTGCTCAGAGGGGCGTGGAGAATCACAGGAGGCGGAGTTCTTGCATCTCACACTTTAAAAGTGTGGCTGAAAGTGCCACTGAAAGTTGTTCCCGTTACGCTGCTCCCGTTACGCTGCGGGAGAGGTTGCCCAGTGGCCAGGCCACTGAGAGTTGCTGGCTGGAACCAGCTCAGCAGGAGAGGGAGCGCAGTGGGGGGCGAGGCGGGAGGGTCTGCTGATGGGGCGGGTCGGTGTGAGAGGAGGAGGTTCCTGGGACCTCGGGAGACAAAAGACGCTGTGGGAAGAGGCCTGGTGTGGAGGTGGGTG
>NW_007248087.1:112410-119795 GCF_000164805.1 Carlito syrichta | reverse complement strand
GGTGGGTGTGGAGATGGGTGAGCTGAGTAGGGGCCAGGCAGCTGAGTAGGGGCCAGGTGAGGGGCTGGGAGGGAGCGGCCAGTGAGGAGGTAGCACAGAGGACTGCGGCCGGCCGGTGGGAGGCCTTGCAGGGAAGGGCACTTTCGGCTCAGGCCTCTGGGTTCCTCCAGCGAGGCGGAGGACAACTTGAGCCAAGATCTTGCTGCCTCATCTGCACCACAAATGCTCCCGACTGGGCACAGAGGCACCTAGTGGGCTCCAGCCTTGGGACATCCCTGGGTTGTGGCTGCAGACCTCGGTGGAGGCTTTATTATATGCAGGTCGTCTGAGTGAGTGAGGGGCGCCTCCAAGGTATTTTAGTCAGTGTGTACAGGCGTGTATCACTATTGCTAGTGGAGCCCCTTTGTAAATAAGGCATTACTAATGCCCCATATGTGTACATTGCTACCACTAGCAAGAGGACTTTTAAAATATCCACTATATTGTTAATTGTCCTTGTATATATGTGTATGTGTATACATGTATGTAGATGGATAATTAACACTATAATATGCTTGTATATGTATATATATGGGTCCCCCAAAACTCCAGCATTTATTTATAAAATATTGCCATTTCACAAACATACTTCCATACTTGGAGTCAACCGCTCTTTATCGTTACCATTTTAAGCCTGTGCAGGGTATTCTGCAGTTGTGCTTTAGGTTATTTTCAGGTTGTTTTTTTTAATGTAGCAACACTCTAGGGAACCCATTCTTGCGTGTACCTTTAAAGATTATTAAATAGTATTTACTCAGGATGAATTCCTCAGGGAACTTCCATGATTGTTACATTTTTTCTTACATGTTTAAACTGCAGTCACCTTCAAAGCACGCTCTGATGCAACACACCTGTTGAGATGCTTTTTCCACTGCCCAGAATGGTTTTTGAGCTCATCCAGTTTGAGGCCTTTTAGTGCTGCTTCCGCTTTTTGTTTCACCTCTTCTGCGTCAGCAAAAGGTTTCCCATGCTGGGGATTAGGGTTTGCGGTACAAACTTTTGTCATCCAGGGAAACCAAAAAAAAGTCACTTGGGGTGAGATCGGGTGAATAGGGAGGTTGGGGCACAGGGGTATACTGCTTTGGGTCAGAAATGGCTGGCACTCAGTGTGGTGTGGGCGGGTGTGTCGTCATGGTGGAAGAGACAGTTACCTGTTGGCTTCCACAAATTGTGGCGTGACCTTCCTTCTCCAGACTTTGAGCTAAAACTTTGGCTGACTGACCTGGAGGAACAAAAACGCGTTTTAGCTTGCCTTTGCACAGAAAATGATGCCACGGTTTTCACCGGGGAGGAGGGAGTCCCAGGGCTCTCTATGTGCTGTGGTGACTGTGGTCAACATCACAAGCATGCAGCGTCATCATGTGCTGTGATCGCTCCGTTATGTCCCGGGCCTCACAGCGGGGAAATACCCAGTGATCGGGAAGCGTGTTTTTCCTTGAGGTTGAGGGCTCCCTCTTCTTGCCGCCAAAGACAGTGCGTGTCCAGAGTCTCATTTGGTCTCATCAAGAGAGTTGATGGTGGGGCAGAAGTTTCAAGGAATGTGAATTCAGAGCCCACATGGTGGGATGAGAGCAAGGTGGGGGAGGAGAGAATGGCAGCGAGCTCTCCTGTCCCTGCGGAGGGCACGGATCCTGTGGCGAGGGTTTCACTCTTGACCCAGTCACCTCCCGAAGGCCAAGTCTCCAGAGACCCTCGTGTTGGGCATTAGGGTTTGAGCATATGAATGGCAAAGGGGGAGGGATGAGATACAGACATTCAGGCGGTAGCAGAGTTAGACATATTTTGTGCCACTATTTTAATATATATACTAACGTCTCTTTTTCATTTCACAAGCATGCTTCCATACTTTGAGTTCACCATTCTTTATTATTATCATTTTAAGCCTATGCACAGTATTCTGCAGTTGTACTTTACTTTTCAAACTTGGATTAATGTTTAGGTTATTTTCAGGTTTTTTTTTTTTAATGTAGCTCACACTTTAGTGAACCCGTTCTTGCACGTAACTTTAAAGATTATTAAATAGTATTTATTTAGGATGAATTTCTCAGAGAACTTCCAAGATTAGTACATCAAAGGATGCTAACTTCATGGTTCTTAATTATTGTTATAATTACTTTCTAAAATATAATATTAGTTTGTAGCATCACCAGTTATACATGAATTTATCAATTTTTTCATACTCCCACCAGCGATTTTCATAGATGTTTAAATTATTTAATTTACCAAAAATTACTCTGCAGTTTTTCTGAATCTGTTTTGATGGATGGTATATAACCATTACCATTTAGGAAATAATTCTACCATTTTTATTTTGTTTGGAAAATCTACTTTGTCATGTTCAGCCTTTATGTATAAATTGGGTCTTTTTCCTGGAATTTCCATACTGATTTTTTTTGGTCATTTTCATTGCTTTTTTGGTAACAGATCTACACATCCACACATTGAAAAAGTGTTAGAAGGACTGAATGTGTGTCTGTGTCTTTATGGACAGAATGGCTTACTCAGGAGAGGACCAGGGTTGATTTCCATGTCATGCTGCGTTTTCTTGCTGTCTTTCTGAAGCGAAGCAGTTACAGACCTGAAACAGTGAGGCCTTGTTTCTAAATGATGTTACAGATTTGCAGAGACTCTTACTGTTCTCCAGAAGCATCAAGGTTTCTGAAATAGTTGTGTTAATTGTCCAGGTCTCCCAGTGGCATCAAAGCTGTATGCAGGCAGAGGCCCATTTCCCATGTCTCTGTGTGTTTCTTGGTTCCTAGTAAAACTCTGGGCCTAGTCACAACATTGTTTTAAACTGACTTGTTTTGCAGATACAGTGGAAGGCCTTGACGCCCAGATTGTAAATGGCTACATGGTTCATGACCAGGAAAGCAAGTCGGAGGTTCAGATTCCTTTCCCTCTGTCAGACAACAACCAGGTGCGAAGTGGACGCGCTTTCCATCATGGAAGATTTGTCATGAATCTCCGGAAGGCAGCCATGGCAGAGCCCAAGTAAGACCACAGCTGCAGACATATCATTGTGAAGAGTCAGCACATTTGAACTTGGCCTTTGTACAAATAATATTTTATACATTCAAAAAAAGATCTTATACATTTTTGTGAATGTTTTGGGCATAGTCTGCAACACAGGTGTACTAAGATAAACCTTGGGTTAGAAGAGTATTAGATTCAGTACCTCTATTAAAAGGTATCACATGGAGAATTCTCCTCTGACTAAAAATTCTGTGATCTTCATGTGATTGACCTTTAGAGGAATACTTTGTTGTAATAAAGGCATTAATCCATGCGTACCCATTTCGGAGTTAGGGTTTGTGGTTACGCTATCTTCTATGAAAGGTTAGGACAGAGGACTGCAAGGAGCAATCCCTGTTTCATTCTCACCGAGGACCTGGTCTCACAGGACTGACTTCTTCTCTTGATTAGTAACTTATATTTGCCCATAGCTTTTAAACATCGAAATTGAGGAAGCTGTAAACTTGTGATTGACGCAGACTTAAGTGTTGCCAAAGCAAGAGAAGAAGTAAGTGGACTTATCCTTAGGCCTCGAAGGATTTGATATCCATGGAAGAAAAGCATCTTCATTGTTTAAAAATGGGAGAGGCCCACCAAATGCAAAGAAGTTTATAAAAATAACCACTAATAATTTGGTGGATAAACTCCAATTCTTTTTCCCCCTTTGTGTATGAATGTGTGAGGGTATATAAAGTTTCTCTCTGTATTTTATTTTTTAATGAATTAAGATGACAATCTCAATTTCCCCCTTTATTTTAAAGGTTTGAGGTACAGGTCAGGATTAGGTAACTGAGTGGTTTTGCGCAAGTGAAGGTTGGGCCTCCAGCTGGTCCACACGTCCCCTGGTTTAGGATCAGGTGTCCTTAGTGATGTTGTGTGCCCCCCATCTAATGTTACTTTAAAAGATACTTTTTATTTTATTATTATTACTATGTTAGAGACGAGTTCTTGCTCTGTCTCCCAGGCTGGAGTGCTGTGGTGTGAACACAGCCCACTGTAACTTCAAACTCCTGGGCTCAAGCGATCTTTCCACCTCAGCCTCCGTAGCTAGGACTGCAGGCACATGCCACCATGCATGGCTGTTTTTTACGTTTTTTTGTACAGACAGGGCCTCATTGTGTTGCCTGGGCTAGTCCTGAGCTCCTGGCCTCAAGTGATCCTCCCGCCTCAGCCTCCCAAAGTGCTGGGATTTGAGCTACGGCACACAGTCTAAAATACTTTTAAATCTTTACATTAGGTGTTCATTTCTGCTTTTTGTCATTCCAGACCTTTTTCTTAATCAAGGTTTCACTCTGTCACACGGTCTAGAGTGCAGTGACACAATCATAGCTTACTGCAACCTCGACCTCCTAGGCTCAGGTGATTCTTCTACCTCAGCTTCCCGAGTAGCTGGGACTTCAGGTGTGCGCCACCACCTCCAGCTCATTTTTTGATTTTTTTGTAGTGGCAAGGTCTTGCTATGTTGCCTGGGCTGATCTTGAACTCCTAGGCTCAAGTGGTCCTTCCATCCTGGCCTCCCAAAGTATGGGATTACAGGCGTGAACCACGGTGCCTCGCTTCGTGCTTTTTCTGTGCACATGTATGTCCAGTGTATGTGGGCAAATAAACTGGAGAGAAGGAATAAGGGATTTATGGTGAGTTAAATTGCCCTAGCGAACTACTTTGGGAATTCATTTCTGTGTCTGTATTCTCCAGTACGAAGTTTATCGAAGGCACTGTGCTGCAGTTGGTCGAGGAAGACGACGTCGTAATGGGTGTTCAGTACAAGGACAGAGTGACTGGGGACATCAAGGTGAGGGTTGCCAAGTCGCCCAAGAGGCTCTTCCTTCCTCCCTTAGCCAGAATGCTGGGGGTTTTGGTTTGTTCAGATTTTAGGATGTCTGCATTGTGCTTACCTGGAGGCCTGGAATCCGAGTGATCCCTGAGCACTTTCTTGGAGTATCACGCGGTGCTCAAGAATGCCTGGGTTTCCCCCCACGCAGTTAGGGGGCAGCAAAGGGACCGCGTCCTCCCCAAGCCCTGGGGGTGGGAGGGGCTTCCACCCGCCACACCGTGCCCTTCAGAGCGCCTTGGAACACGGCGGCTCATGTGAGCAGCCTTCAAAGCTGCGGCGAGCGTCCACGTTGGCAGAGGCGCAGGGCGACCCGGAAGGCAAGGGGCAGGACCCGATGCGAACGGGGCGCTCGGGCCCCAGCTGGCCGCCGTCCGGGGCAGAGGGGCAGAAGTCGGGGATCTTCTTGAGGAGGACCCAGTCTTGCTCACGCTCACCTCTCTGCCGTAAAACACACACCGCTCTGGGCCGCCTCGTAGGGCCACCGCCTCCTAGAAACTGCGCTCCAGTGAGGGTGATCACAAGGTGTTCTCTGCGCTTAGTGTGGCGATATAAGTACACAGAGACAGCTGTACAGACGTTCTTCCAGGCTCTGGCCACTGATTAGAAACACTGTGTGCAGTTAGAAGACTGTAGAGTAAAAAGATCGGGCTCATCCTTGGGATTTGTGAGGTGATGGGTCATCTGTCACCCGTGCTTGCCTCGTGGTTGTTTCTGTATTGTCCATCAAGGCGGAGCCTAGTGACCCCAGATCACCTGGATGGGGGAGCCGGAAGGGGTGACCCTCGGCTCCAAGGAGCATCTCGGAAGGTCGACCACGCCGTGTCTTAGCCCACATGACCACACGGCAGGTGATTCAATGGCGTCACCTTCCATGACCTTCCATACTATTATCTGGCGAGAGATTTAAATCTGTTCACACACGTTCTTAAAGCATGGCCTCTCCATGTGTTTCTGACCACTGACCTGGGTGTTCTCTCTCTGTTACAGGAGCTCCGTGCCCCGTTGACTGTCGTTGCAGACGGACTTTTCTCCAAGTTCAGGAAGAGCCTGATCTCCAATAAAGTGTCTATTTCATCTCATTTTATTGGCTTTCTTATGACGGTACCGTAGGTGTTTTGAAATTACAGAAAAATAAAAGCAACTTGAAATCTGGACATTATTAACATATTCTACTTTACTTTTTTAGAACGCGCCACAGTTTAAAGCAAATCATGCTGAACTTATTTTAGCAAATCCGAGTCCAGTTCTCATCTACCAGATTTCATCCAGCGAAACACGAGTCCTTGTTGATGTTCGAGGAGAGATGCCAAGGAATTTGAGAGAATACATAGCTGAAAAAATTTACCCACAGATACCTGGTAAGAAGTAGCATTCTGCTCCCACTGTGATCTGCAGTCTGAGAGCAGATCTCATGAGAAGCTCTCGCCTTCAGTTCTCCTGGAGGCTGGGTCCAAGCAGGCCGGGGATGAAGTGGCAGGTGCAGCGTGCCGCCAGCCAGGTGGCCTGGAGAGGGGCAGAGCCAAGACAGGGTCCAGGCAGGAGGGCTTCCGGCTGTCGAGGGGATGTTAGCAATTAACGCACAGCTCTCAGAGTACTTAGTAATAATTAGTATTTTTAAGGTAGTCCAGACAGTAATTCAAGGACTCTGGATTCTTGAAATGCCTCTTAATATTTAACTGTCTCTGTGCTTGGTATGTGTAGTAATGGTAGCTATCATGTATTGAATGTTTGCTGTCAAGTGTTTAGCAACGTCATTTCATCTACACACCAGCCCTGTGAGGTAGCATTGTCATTGTTCCCATTTGACAAATGAGAGAACAAGGGTTCAGAGAGATTCTTTAGCTTCTCTGAGGAAGGACTGAGTGCCGGCAGAGCCAAGGTTAATGCCAGGTCTGTGTGGCTCACACATGCCTGCTCCAAGGTTCCTGTCCTCAGAACATGAAAAAAATTAAGTCAGAGGAACCCCTGCTTGTCAATTATGACATGATTACAGTACTAGGACACCATCCTTGGCAGTTTTTATCTTTCTTGGGTGTTTTCAAGGTTTTTTTGATGTTTTCAAGTCTGTTTTTAAACTAAGTGAGACTATTCTGTTTAATA
The DNA here is from genome assembly GCF_000164805.1 of Carlito syrichta. Taxonomy (NCBI): domain Eukaryota; kingdom Metazoa; phylum Chordata; class Mammalia; order Primates; family Tarsiidae; genus Carlito; species Carlito syrichta. The sequence continues at coordinate 112,810 of NW_007248087.1, read as the reverse complement.
GCTAACAAGTTATTAACAGACATGAAGTGAGCAAGTTTAGATTTTAATGACATTTTCAGCATATGCATATGGAAACATTTTCGTACATTTGCATTCAATTAAGCCACTTTTGAAGCTTTCAGATGGGAAAATTAGTTATACGTGTTTAGGAAAAGAATTGTCTGTTCTCTGATTTCTTTAGCATTTTTAAAACTGTACATTTGGTGTTTTTTCAATCTGGAGGTTAGTTGGAGCAGACTGCCCTGCAGTCACAGTGAGAAGCCGCTGGAGCTGTCTCTTATTCCTAGTTGGGCTACCAAGGTGCTGCGCCTTGTGTGCTGGAAAGTTTCCACAGGCGTTCTGAACGTCTGCTCCCAGATGACGCTGAAACCGAATGGTAGCTCATTTTTTTTTTTTTTTT
>NW_007248087.1:97418-112233 GCF_000164805.1 Carlito syrichta | reverse complement strand
TTCGCGGGTCTCGAACCCGCGGGCTCAGGCATTCCACTCACCTCAGCCTCCCAAAGGCGTGGGATTACAGGCTGAGCCACCGAGCCCGGCGTAGCTCATTTTTCTATGCAAGTAAAAGCACAACCCTTTAAAGCTGGGAAGTAGCTCTGAGATGCGCAAATCCAGCCGCTTCATTTTTATAGATGAAGAAACGAATACTTTTATTCATAAAATAATTAGTTCCTGATTTATCACAAAGGATATATGTAATGGATGCATGGTAGGCATTTGTTTAGACTTGTGAGACAGTGTGTGACTCGAACTTGGAATATTGTGAACCTTTCTTCGGTGGGCGGGCTTCATTGCAGATCACCTGAAAGAGCCGTTTCTAGCAGCCACTGAGAATTCCCGCTTGAGGTCCATGCCAGCAAGCTTCCTGCCTCCTTCGACGGTGAACAAACGAGGTATTCTTTGAGTGGCTTTGTGTTCTAAAGGAGTCCGTGTGCCACGTGGCACATTCAAGGCTAAGTTGACTCTCCTGGGAATCACATGCGGCTGAGAGTCAGTGACTGTGGGTGAACGCGTCACTAATACCCAGGACAATTTTAGGATCCGTTTAGCTCTACTTAACATTGAGTCACGGAAGTCACTGTGCGAGTCCCTGGGGATTCAGCAGTTCAGAGAGTCCTTGACCTAGAGAAGGCAGTCTTCTAGTTGAGAATGTAGGCAGACAGCTTTACGACCCTGTGGATTCAGTCTGTGATAAAGCCCTGTTCAGAGTACCACGGACTCGCTGTGAAGGCGGGGGGAGCTTGTGAAACGGGGGTGGCCAGGGAGGAGGTGGCAGGGAATGAGGGGGACAGAGCGGTGGGACTTGCAGCAGGTGGCATCACATCTCCCCAGGCCGGGAGGGCGGAGGAATGGCAGCGTTCTCAAGGAAGCTGTGGTGTCCTAGGTGTGTGGGGGTGTCCGGGGCGACAGGCAGGATCTGTGGATAGTGGAAAGTCACTGAAAGGTTTTTTAAAATCGCTTTTTTGAGATGTGAGTCATAAATCGCTCATGTGTCCATTTCAGGGCACGTTCCAGGGATTTTTTAGTATAACGTGCAGCCGTCACCAGAGTCAAACTGAGAACGTTTTTATCAGCAGCCACTCCCTCCCTGCCCCCACCCAGCCCCAGGCTTCCCCCGATTTACCCGCTGTCTCTGGTTGCCTCTTCTGGACGGACTGGAAGGGGGACGGTGTGGTGTGTTGTCCCTTGTGGGTGACTTTCCATCTGGCACGTGGTGTTTCTGAGGCTCGTTCCTGTGGCGGTGTGTCGGGGCTTCGTTTGTTTTCATGGCCAGGTCCTCTTGCACTGGTGGCTCGGCCACAGCTTGCTCACTCCCTCATCAGCTGGTGGACCTTCGGGCTGTTTCCCCTTCTGGTTATTGCAGACAGTGCTGCTTGCACCTCAGTGAGTGAGTTTTTGTGTGGACAGCAGTGTTTGTCTTGCTTGGGTGTAAGCTGGGAGTCGTCTTGCTGGGTCCCAGGGTCACCCGGTTTAACTTTCTGCAGACCTGCCGGGCTGCTTTCCGAAGCGACTGCCCGGGCCGCGTCCCCGGCAGCAAGTGCCAGCGCTGCCGTCTTTCCACATTCTGGCCAGCACTCGACGTCTTGTCTCTCTGTGGGGCCATCCTAGTTGGTGGGATGTGGTTTCGCTTTGGGTTTGTTTCTCTTGCGTGTAGCGATGCTGGCTGACATCTCGTCACACACTTATAGGCCATCTGCTTTGGAGGAATATGTGTTTAGACTTCGAAATTTTCTTTATTGGGCAAATTAAAAAATTATGTATTGTTGAGTTTTAAGAGTTCTTTAGAGATCTTAGATCCACATCCCTTATTAGAGACATGGTTTGCAAAATTTTTCTCATTCTGTGGGTTTAACTTTCCACCTTTCTTGATGGTATCCATCGACATACAGAAGTTTTTAATTTTTCATGAAGTTCAGCTCATTTTTTCCTTTGTTGAATTTACTAATTTTCTTCTAAGAGCTTTGTAGTCTCAGCTCTTACGTGCAGGTCTCCGACCCCCCTTGAATTACATTCTGTGTGTGTCACGAGGAAGGTTCTAGCATCATCTGCTCGTTATGGATGTCCAGGTGTCCTGGCACCGTTGGTTGAAAGACGATTAATTCCCCCACTGAGGGTCTTGGCACTCTAGTTGACATTCAGTTGACCGTAAGTGTTAAGGACTTATTTCTCTCAATAATATTTTGTGGTTTTCAAAACAGATTTTGCGTTTCTCCTGTTAGATTTATTCCTAAGGATTTCACTCTTGATGGTGTTGTAAATGGAATTGTTTTTCTGATTTCATTTAAGATTTCTCATTGCTAGTATACCGGAATACAGTGGATTTTGCTTGTTCAGCTTGTATCTTGCAATCTTGCTGAGCTCATTTATGAGTTCTAATGGTTCACTGAAAAGTTTCAAACGAAGTGTGCCATGACCAGATTTTTACTTGAGGAATATTACCCTGACGTTTTTGTGGAACATGGCTTGGAGGGAAGCTCAGACTGAAACATGCAGGAAGGTTCTTGATTGTTCTCTGAGTGATGAGAAAAGGCTAGAGCCAAGGTGTGAAATGAAATGTCGTGGGTGGGCTTGGGCGACGTCCAGGATGCAGGGCTATGAACCTTGGTGATTACCTGGCGGTTGGAGCGAGGCACCTTGAGGTGGCGTCTGGGGGTCTGGCTCCGACGGCTTGGGCAGCCTTTCCTGACACAGGCGCAGGAAGGGGCTTCCTTCAGGGAAGTGGGGGAGGTGAGGCGTTCCCTTGGACCCCCGTAGTCCCCTTCTCTGTCGTCTGAGTTCCCCACGGCCCACTGCGGTCCGGAGCCACGAACTGGGAACTTGCGAAGCCAGCAGCGCCGTAGCGCAGACGAGGTGCCATCCGAGGAGGAGGGTGCGGTCTCTCCTCACCCTGCCCGTCACTTGGGAGGCGAGTCCTCGCTTTGTCCGGTGTGTCCGTGGCATCGCAGGGCTGGTGTTCCAGGTGCCCTACCTGCTCCTACTGACCCCCAGTGCAGAGAAGAGTGCCGCCGGCAGTTTGCATGCGCAAAAGCAGCTGCAGGGTGCTTCCTTTGAGAGACGGGGCAGAACTTGCTACTTAACAAGGAACAGGGGGCAGGGGGAAAGAACCGCGTGCGGAGGCTGCTAGGGTTCCCGGCCAGAACAAGTCCACTCGTGAAGCTGGCGCTAGTTTTGCTGTCACACCTCGGCGGCGGAACTGCCCCTGGGGCTCCGTGCTTAGTGAGCGGGAAGGGCGGGAGGCGCAACAGAAGCCTGTCTCCGCTGAGGGCTGGGCTGAGCCTTCTGTGGGGTCAGGCGTCCTCCGGGGTTCTGGGAGGTGACTCCCGTGCCCCAGGGGCCCTGCCACATTGGGGGCTGGGGGGTCTGGGCCCAGAAGGGCCGAACATGGAGCCAGGGTCCGCTGGAGGAGGCCGGGCACAGCCCAGCAGCCATGGGGTCCGCCTCGGTGCCAGGCGGGGGCCGGGTGGGGCTGGGCGCGGGCCACAGAGGGGAACGAGCTCCGAATGCGGGGCGACTTCCTAGTCAGTGACAGCAGACGTGCGACGGCTTTGTATACGTTCTAAAAGAATGCCCCACAGGTCGGCTGCCTTCAGGCTGTGCGGTCGTCTGTGTGTCTGTCTCAGATGAAATCAAGTCAGTGTTTCTTTAGAAGTCACGGAGGGTGGCTCAGCCTGTCATACCAGCACTTTGGGAGGCTGAGGTGAGTGGATTGCCTGAGCCCGCGGGTTCGAGACCAGCTCGGGCAACTTGGTGCGACCTCGTCTCTACAATAAATAAAAAATGAGCCGGGCGTGGTAGCGCGCACCTGTAGTTACGGCTACTTGGAAGGCTGAAGCCCAGCAGTTCGAGGCTGGGGTGGCCATGAGTGCGCCACTGCATTCCAGCCTGGGCGACGGAGTGAGACTCCGACTCTGAAACAAACAAACAAAAAAGAAGTCACTGAGGCAGGACTCCAAGCAGGGGTGACAATTGGCTAGGGGTCCTGAGGACAGCCCGGCTGGAGGGCACGCGGGGCCAGAGTGTGCAGCTTTTTGCTTCTGCATTTTGATCAAGGGGCTGATCTTCAGATGAGACTCAGGTGAGGTTTGTCCTCCGAGCCGCTGTGGGATGACGGCGAGGCTCGGCCTGCTTCGTGTCTCCTTGAACCGTGCCGTGGCTGTGGCTGTGTGTAATCGCCCAGGCCGGCGCGTCCCCTCGGCACTGCAGACGCCTCCAGAGTGTGCGGGCAGCCGGCGCTGCTGTCGTGTCCACGTGTCCTGGCTTTTCTTTCCGTGGAAGACCTGCTCTGTGCCCGGGGCCTTTGCAGCCTTCTCCTCTGTGTCAGTTCTGCCCCCGTCGGACTCTCGGCAGGCTTGCACGCGGTTTCCTGGGGCACGGAGACTGTGTGCGCGCGCGTCGCCGGGCCTGCAGTGTGAGGCGCCGGGGGACGTTGGCTCCGTGGGCCCTTGCGGTGTGGCTCTGTGCGCTTTAGCCGCCGTTTGCGTCCTGTGTGTTCCCGTTTTTCGGACTCACCGGCTCGCCCGTGGGCGGGGATCCTGGCTTCCGCTGCCTGAGCGAGGCCCTCAGCCTGCCTGTCCCCCACAGGGGTGCTGCTCCTGGGAGACGCGTTCAACATGCGGCACCCGCTGACGGGCGGGGGCATGACGGTGGCCTTGAAGGACGTGAAGCTGTGGAGGCGGCTGCTCGGGGCCATCCCCGACCTCTACGACGATGCGGCCGTCTTCCAGGTGAGATGCGGGGGCTGGGCCGTCCAGGGAGCTAGCTGCAGGGTGGCCAGGGCGCCCCAGCTCGCAGGCCTGGTGCAGGCCTCTGGGTCTGGGGCGTCTCCTGGAGTGCTGTGACCGCGGTGCTCAGGGCTGGCCCCTGTTCTGAAGACGTTCGTCTCGTGAGTGACGACAGGGAGGGTCAGTGATGGCCGATTTTCAGAGGCGACCCCTGTGTGCCCAGGCGGCCGTCGGGGCGTGTCCCCTGCGTGGGGTCCCCAGGTCAGAGTTGGCTGGAGGGCGAGAGGAACATGCGTGTGCTTGTTCCCCTACCGTATAAGGGTGATATCTTTCTTTTTTAGGCCAAAAAGTCCTTCTATTGGGCCAGAAAAACGTCTCATTCCTTTGTGGTGAACATCCTCGCTCAGGCTCTCTACGAATTGTTTTCTGCCACCGACGGTGAGTTGGACGTTTCCTGGTGAACATTACTGAACTGTCGCGTTTTAGCTCAGGGAAGGAATGGAACAGTTAGTGATTAGCACAGAAGTCCAAATGTTACCTGAGTTGGTGACTTCCAAGTTGGTAGTTATTTTTGTTTTGCCTTTTTTTTTTAATTTTTAAATTTTTTTTTGAGTTGGAGTCTCACTGTTGCCCAGACCGGAGTGGAGTGGCCGCTCCCGGCCACCGCAGCCTTGCCTGCTGGGCTCTGGCGATCCTTCCGCCTCAGCCTTCCGAGTAGTCGGAATTACAGGCACGCACTACCACGCCCGGCTGATTTGTGATTTATTGTAGAGATGAGGTCTCGCCAAGTTGCCCAAGCGGGTCTCGAACCCGCGGGCTCATGCCATCCACTCGCCTCAGCCTCCCAAAGGCGCGGGATGACAGGCTGAACCACTGAGCCCGGCTTTGTTTTGCTTTTAAAGAGATGGAGTCTCACTCTGTCACCCAGGCTGGAGTGCAGTGGCACGATCATAGCTTACGGCAGCCTCAGACTCCTAGGCTCAAGCCATTCTCCCGCCTCAGCCTTCCAGGTAGCTGGAACTACAGCAATGAGCCACCATGCCCAGCTGGTTTTTAATTTTTATTTTGTACAGACAGGGTCTTGCTAGGTTGCCCCGGCTGGTCTCAGACCCCTGCCTCATCTTCCCCAAAGTGCTGGGATCACAGGCAGGAGCCACCACACCCAGCCCTGGCAGTCCTTTTTAACTCGATCCTTGAGCAATGTTTCGTAGCTCCCAGTCATCGTGCACCCTGTTGTGTCTGGAAGGCGGATGAGGTGGAACAGCATGGGTACAAACCTCACTTCAGTAGGTGATGCGATATTTGGAATTTTCTGGTCCGAACTAGATCAAGCATAACCCCCAACGCACACGATGGTGATGGATGGGTTTTCTGGCCGTGTGTTAAAAGGCGACCCAGTCTGTCTCCCGAACGTTAGTTTCTGCTTCGCAGTGTTTTACAAAATGAAAATTAGGTTCTGGTCAAGTTCAGGGTTTCTCTCGATTAAAAAGCACTGGTACAGAGTGCACCCCTGTTCTCGTCTGAGCTGCCCCTGTGCTTCCATCTGCATGTGGTGCCCCCTCCCAGCCCAAGAGTGGGCAGGCCAGGAATGGGGGCCCTAGTGGAAGGAGGCGGCTTCCAGGTTTCCGAGAGCGAGCACCACGCAGTTCCCTTCCCCCCAGGTCCCTTCCCCCCAGTGCGTTGGCAGCGCGGCCCACACGGCTGGCCGAGCCCTGGCGACTGGGGCTTTGGTTACACCGATGATGCAGTGTAAATGCTTCCTGTTGTCTCTGTAACCATCAACTCTTGTTAGAAACAAGACAAACCTGCAGAACAACTCACTGAGTGTGAGTTTCCCAGGAAGTCTCTCTTGCTGAACTGGCCTGGGAGTTCAAGTGACTGGCCGAATCGACTGACAAAACGACATTAAAAAATGTGGAAGATTAGGGAGGAAAGAGTTTTATTGGAGCACAAGTTGCCTTGTTGCATCTTTTTATTTTCTTTTATTTTTGCGTCAGGGCCTCCCTCTGTTGCCTAGGCTGGAGTGCAGTGGCACAGTCACGGTTCACTGCAGCCTCCAACTCCTGGGCTCAAGCCATTCTCTCTTCTCAGCCTCCCGAGTATCTGGGACTACAGGTGTGCACCACCATGCCTGGCTAGATTTTGACTCTTTGTAAAGAACGAGGTCTTGCTTTGTTGCCTGGGATGGTCTTCAACTCCTGGGCTCAAGCAATCCTCACACCTTGGTCTCCCAAAGTGCTTGGATTACAGGTGTGAGCCACTGTGCCCAGCCTGCATCTTTTTAAAAAACGTGTTGTCAGCCGGGCTCGGTGGCTCAGCCTGTAATCCTGCGCTTTGGGAGGCTGAGGTGAGTGGATTGCCTGAGCCCGCGGGTTCGAGACCCGCCTGGGCAACTTGGCGAGACCTCATCTCTACAATAAATCAAAAAATTAACTGGGCGTGGTAGCGTGCGCCTGTAGTTCCAGCTACCTGGAAGGCTGAGGCGGAAGGATCGCCAGAGCCCAGCAGGTCGAGGCTGCGGTGGCCGGGAGCGGCCACTGCACTCTAGTCTGGGCGACAGAGTGAGACTCCAACTCACAAAAAACAAAACAAAAAAACAACAAAAAATGTGTTATCAAGACAAATCTAGGCATACTTGAAAAGGACATTTTAAATTGTTGAAAAGGTTATTGATTGTACCATGATGTGAGGGTTTAATGAGTTACTTTGAAAAGTTCTAAGCTCTACAGACATAAAGCACTTTTATTACTTGCAGCTAGTTTTACTTGATAATTTACTGCTTAGTGTTATGGGTCAGGCATGTGACACTGGGAATTTGATTTCTAGAATTGTGTTTTTATAACAAAGCATTTACAAAGTATTATGTATGCATCATTTAATGAATTAACAGCAAAAGCAAGGAAATAATTTTTAAACAATTCCAACTTCTGAGACAAATGTAATTGTTTACTAAGAGAAAAAGGTCTGTTCATATTTATATTCTACTCATAATGTTGATTATGGGATTTAAAAGAAATCCTGTTTTTTGGACTTCTAGGACTAGATATTTAAAAACACTTGTGAGGTCTATATTTGTACTTTGTTATTTTTTCTGACTTATCATTAGCACCCTAACATACATGTGTCCATACTTTGAGTGCAAGTAATTCTCAAATTCTATTTTAGAGTCGCTGCATCAACTAAGAAAAGCTTGTTTTCTGTACTTCAAACTTGGTGGCGAGTGTGTGGCGGGTCCCGTTGGGCTGCTGTCTGTGTAAGTTGCTTGGACGGCGGAGGGCGGGTCCTCCGGGCAGTTAGTGCACGTCCTTGTTCCTCCTGCTGTCGTCACTGGATTGCTCATCAGTGCCCCAGGCAGAAGGTGCTGCAGAGAATGGAAAAGGCACCCGAGGCCCGCTCTCCTGGGGCAGCTCTGATGGCCGCGGCATGGGGTGGGGCGGCCTGGCCTTGGCAGACAGCAGCTCGCCTCTGCCTCTGCCTCTGCACTGACGCGCACCCCCTCTCTGCGGGAGCCGTGACAGGGGGAGATTAGCACTGAAGCATTCCTTGGATGGAAGTGCATGGACGCCTGCCGCTCAGTGCTAGCCCTGACAGTGCAGACAGCTGGAATGCTTCTTGGGAAGTCTGCAGATGACGTTCTTGGAGCCATTTCTCGCTCGCCTGTAATCTGAAGGCCAGCACGGGACTGACACATTTACAGAGCCCCAGACTCCAGCAGGCCAGGCCGTCGGGGTCCGCCGGGCTGGTCTGAAGACAAGTGCGGAGAGCTGCTCCAGACAGGGGATGTGTGTAGAGTAGTGGGACGGAGTTACTGGCTTCTCTCAAAGGGAGGCATTCTGAGAGGGTTCTGGTTACAGCTGCATCTGCTCCTGCCTGGAACACAACGTGCAGACACAGGCAGGTACAGGCCTCAAGGTGCAGAACGTGTGCTGAGCTTCATGGGCGATGCCTGCTGGAGACGGCGTGACTCCGAATCTCTGGGCTGACATGCCTGTCTGTTTTCTGTTTCAGGTTGTCCCCCAACCCCCTAGTGTTAATCGGACACTTCTTTGCTGTTGCCATCTATGCCATCTATTTTTGCTTTAAATCGGAACCTTGGATCACAAAGCCCCGAGCCCTTCTCAGTAGCGGTGCTGTGTTGTACAGGGCGTGCTCTGTGATATTCCCTCTGATCTACTCGGAGATGAAGTACCTGGTGCATTAAGCTGGAGGGCCGCGTTTGCGAACGGGTGTTTGGAACCCACGTCCTCAGAGGCTTCGGAAGCGCATGTGTGCAGCACAGTGCGGCACGGCTTCTCCCGTGGAAACTCGGACCGAGGCTGGGCTAACTGGCTCCTGAAGCTTTTGTACATAAACGTGTAAATACATGCTTTCATTTGCAACTTAAAATGAAAGGGTGAGATAAGTTAGATATTTAAAGGAAATGATTTACCATAAATTAGTGCTGATGCTGAGGAACTGCAAGCTTTCCTTTGAGGGTCGTGTTTGGGGTGAGTGGTTGGGGTGTGCAAATAAAGCGATGACCTTTCACGCCTGTTTCTTGTGAGCCTCATCATGCTTCTTGACCTTGGAAGCGGGGACGTGCTCTGTCTCTGGGGGGAGTTGCCCTAATGTCTCTGGACTTCTTGTCTATCCAGCGAAGCAGTTTGATACGGGTTTTAGAAATGGATGTATTTATTTTGGTGCCGTGACTCGTATTTGAACTGAAAAGTTGTTTTCTGAGTTCTCTGAAAACAGCAGATTCTGACAGGAGCAGCCTTCAGGACTCCGTGAGTGCCACTGCATAACATTCCCAAGCGGGATCTGGGCTCTTTCCAAAAATGGTGGGCACCTGGCACGCCTGCTGCAATGCCTTGAAGTCCGTTTGTCCACGGGAGATGTGAAGAGCTTCGGGGATATATAGGGCATCACGCAAGTCCAGCAAACCCCGGGTGTCGTGAATGAAAATTTACCCCTGAAAAAGCAGGAAACTGTAGCCTGGAAAACGAGACGAGTTCCAGTTTTGGCGACTAGGGCTAAAGCAACCTGAGAAGCTCATGTGATGAAAATGTCTTCCAGCTCGGAAATTCTAGTTCAGAAGTGCTCCGTGGCTCGTCACCAGCAGGACAGTCCCCACGTCCCCTTGTTTCAGCTGAGCATGCTTCATGAGCTTCTCGGCAAACCTGTCCCTGCCTTCTGCTTTCTGGCTAAAAATGCATTTTCTCAGGTCTGGCCTTGTTAGCAGCCGGCTCTCTTTTCACAGATAGCTAAAGATCTCAAGTGACATAGTGACTGTTAGCAAGATGACAAGGGAGCGGCAGCGAGGTAGTTTTGAGATGTGTCTGTCCCCACGCCCCGCCCCGCTGGGGTGAGGGTCTGAGCTCCCCGCGGGCTTGGGGCCCCTTCACTCAGTCCTGCCTGAGCCTGGGTGTCCTGGCTGTGGGCCACTGTGCTCCCTTTAAGATCCCACAGGACAGGGAAGTAGTCGAGGCCCGTAAGGTCTCTTCTTCCCTGCAGTACCTCAAGATTTGAGGCCTCGGGACAAAGAGCTACGAAGACGGAAGGAACCCGAGAAGTCATCTAGCCTGGTTTCACAGGCGATGCCAGTGGGCCGGGGGGGGGGGCTGGAGGCGGAGGCAAGATGGGCCTTGGCCATGGCCTGCTGCCAGCCCCCCTCGCGGAAGGACGCCACGCACCCTCCAGGTGCCGGGTTTCGTCTTCTGTCGTGCTTGGTCTTCGGCCATCGGTTCTGGGCGGAAGCGTCCTCCGAGTTGGCGTCCAGGCTGCGCAGCAGGGTGGCAGTCTCCTCCTCGGTGGTCTTCAGGCCGAGCGATGGAGGATTTTGAAGAGTGGGGCTGAGCTGTTATCAAGACAAGGAAGATCTGGCTCCTGGCTAGCAGCGTGGCTGTGGGAGCTTGGGGCAGGGCTGGGGCTGCTGAGCGAGGAGGAAGCTGGAAGTTGCAGCCGGGGTTGGGGAGTCCTCAGAAGGGGCATGAGGGGCTGGAGAGGACGGCGAGCCTCAGACGCCCAGAACCTTCCGCGGGGCACGGCACCGGTGGAGCGGCCCTGCATCTGCTCCCGGTCTGGCTGTCACCGTGTGCCTGCCGGCCGGTCGTGGGTGGCTCCCCGCACCCACCAGAGCCATCTCCTATCTTCCCATGCCATCCTCCCAAAAACCTGGGCTTGCACAGGCTTCTTTAGACCATAAAACGATTTATTTATATGTAACAGTTACATTCAGCATTTGTAAGAGGTGGTACAAAAACGTGTTCTGCTGCTACATGATATAAATTGCATATGATACCATGATTTAAGCGTTAGTTACATAAACCAGTGCAATGAGAAGAATCTTAGAATGCCTGTCGTTTCCCACAAGAGAGGGCGGAAAAAAATGCAGCTGTCTGAGTGTTGAGTCTCTTCTCACTTCCAAGTTCATCTCTGTGGTGGTGGGAAGATTTAAGGACAACTCCTCCATTAAAGCAGCAGGAAAAACGTCACAGGACTGTTCTGAACTCGTCAAAAATGAAATTAGGCACGTGTGCTTCAGCAACCTGAAAAAGTGATAAAGTGATTCCATTATTCACGATGCTACATTGAGAAAGTTAAGCATTTTCCCTATGAAGAAAGGAAGATGTCCTCTGGAGCAAGGGGAAGCCCAGGGGAAGGAGACACACTGGACGCGCCTGGCACGGCCCTTCCGGGTGCCTCCACGGGTCTCCCCTCTTGGCACTGCCAGCATCCAGGGGATGCTCCTTGGCGCTCCACGTTGCACTTGGCCTTCCCCTCTGAGCGACGCCGCAAATCGAGCGAAACACGCAGGTGCCCCCTCTTGGGGGGACACAGATTGTGGGTGATTACACGGGACGGACATGCCACTGTACATTTCTTTTTTTTTTTCTGAGTTGGAGTCTCACTTGGCTACCCAGGCTGGAGGACAGTGGCATGCTCACGGCCAATGCAGCCTTGACCTGCTGGGCCCTGGCGATCCTTCTGCCTCAGCCTTCCAAGGAGCTACAGGTGCATGCTAGCACACCCGGCTAGTTTTTGATGGAGAGACGAAGTCTCACCAAGTTGCCCAGGCTGGTCTCGAACCCAAGGGCTCCCAAAGTGCTGGAAGGACAGGCTGAGCCCAGCCAATTTTTCAAAAAAGCATGTTTTTCGAAGTTTTCCACCCCAAAACAACGAAAAACTTATGTCCCGTTTGAAATTTGTCAAGTTGCTGGTTCCTCAGTTGAGAAGTGCTGTTCAGGAATCATGAGTTCGTCCTCCCATGTCTTGGGATAAGACCGGACAATAAATCACATACTGTCAGTGTGGGAGGAAGAAAAGAAGACGGCGCTGTCCGCCCGAATAGAAAAACCCCGGGTGGAAGCCAGCACCCAAACTACTATTGCACAGCATGTATCCGTGAACCTGCAAGGCATGTCGGTGACAGAAAAATGTAAGATACACATCTTGATTTTTCTGTCATAAACAACCCTCGATGTCCAAAATTCCGCTGTCAACCAAGTGTCATTGCAAGGTCATGGGTTCCAGCGCTACTGATCCTGCTTGATGCGAAGTGACTTGTTTTTCGCTACTTCATAAAAAAGCGTGGCCCAGCTGCTGGCAGGTGCAAAAGGTTAGAGGTGCTCTGGTCTCCGGGTTCCTGCCTCTGGGAAAGCCTGGGATGGGGGTCACCTCACAGGCTTTTTGCCTGGGGACCAACCCAGAAAGAGCAGGACGGCTGGCGAGGGGTGGGGTGGGGACAGAAAGCGAGGCACGAAGGCCCTCAGGTGTGCCCTCCTCACCTGCCCCAGGCCAGGCACAGCAGGGAGTGGGCGGAGCTAGACTAGAAGCGGTGATTTTTTTCTGATTATAAAGGTATCACTTGCTAATTAGGGGAATTTTAGCCAATGCAGAAGAGTATGAAAGAAATGCTCTCCAGTCTTCATCCTTTGGAGATGAAAACCGGTGACTTTGGCATTGACTTCTCCCAGCCCACCCACACACTGAAAACAGACCCCAACCCTCGTGTCCTTTACCCGCGGAACCATCAGGCAAATTCCCAGCAGTGGGATTGCGGGAATCAGGGCTGAGTATGTTCCAGGCTTGCTTTGTTGTGTTGTGTTTTCTTGGGTCCGAGTCTCACTCTGTCGCCCAGGCTGGAGTGCAGTGGCATGATCATGGCCATCGCAGCCTGGACCTGCTGGGCGCAGGGGAGCCTTCCGCCTGAGCCTTCCAAGTAGCTGGAACCACAGGCATGTGCCACCACGCCTGGCTAACCTTTTGGTTTATCATAGAGACCAGGTCTTGCCATGTTGCTCAGGCTGGTCTCGAACCCTGAGCTCAGGCAGTCTTCTCGCCTCTGCCTCCCAAAGTGCTGGGGTTACAGGCCTGAAGCCCCGCGCCTGGCCTGTTACAGGTCTGAAACAAAAAGCCGAACCGCCCCCCCAAGGGCCGAGCCGATCCGCGTGCACTGAACGCACTCTCACAGCCGCCCTCTTCTCAGGCCTCCGGGGAACGGCCCGGGGTTTGACTTTGCTCATCTGATGGTCGAGGCAGCCACGTTCCCGTTACCTGGATTTCTGCCCCTTAGTCCAAATGATGTTTGTCTCTTGTGTTGCTTTTCCTACAAGCTGCCTGTAAATACCCTTCGCCCATGCTTCCCTTTAGTCGTCTTTTTCTTACTGAACCTGAAGACTTGACGAGCAGGCCGTAACTCAAGGATTCTGGCCCTTCGTTGATCCTTTCTTTTTAACTGAGACACATGGCGGAGAATGGCTTCATCACATTCAGCATTTATAAGAGCTCACATTTCTACATCTTCTCCTCTGCAGTTTCCTCTTTTGGTGGTAGACTTGGGAAGCTCTGAGCTGATGCTTGCGTGTCTCAAATTTCTGCTAATTTATTTCCTCATGTTCCACACTAGCCCTGTGCCCGTAATTCGTTTTGGTAACAGAAGACGCAAAAGAGCAGCCTGCTACTTTCTCCCCACACGAAGAACTCGCTGACCCACTCGTCCCTCTTGCTCCCGTCCTTACAGTCGTGAACGCGGGGCCACGTGCATCTCGGCTGCAGGTTCCAGCCCATCCTTCCTTCTGTTTGGCCACATTCCAGGACCACACTCTTTGTTCTTGTAGTTGGGCCACGTTACAATATTTTATCACTTTGGAAATTTTTTTAAAGTCCCGTTTAGCCTAAGTCCTATGAAATATCTTAAAAGATATTTTTTGAAGCCAAAAAATTACTGCACTTTGATTATAACCAGTAAACCTAGGAACTCAAAGAACTGTTAATCTCCAGAGTATTCAAGTACCTTCATTTGGAAATCTGGATTTTCAAACTTTATACTTTAAAATGTTATAGGTTTTTTTGGTAAACTCTTCTTTCACATTTCTTGTAGAGGTTATTCCAGCTGTATTTTATCCTTGCTATTTCTGTGGATAGTCATCTTCACACTGTATATTTTAAATTAGTTATGACGTCTTTATCGTGTACACTCAGTAGCCAGCTTGTTTTCTAAACTTATTACTTTAATAGTTTCTCATGCGAGTCTCTTGGGTATTCAAGAAGACAACTGTTTCTTAGTTAAATGCTACAGCTTGTCTTCTTTCCAATATGCCTCTCACTGGGGTTCATCTCACGGTCTTGCAAGCCATACGACAAAAGTAGCCAGGCGGGTCAACACGGTGGTCGTGTCCCTGCTGCAGTCTGACTTCAAGGGGAATGCCACTCGCATTTCCCTATTAGGTGTGGCAGGTTTCTAAAAGACCGACTTTGGCGTCTGTTATTAGAAAGTAGCTTCAACTCCTAACTGACTAATTTCAAAAACCTGAAACGATTTTTGGTGTCTCTTGAACGTCCTTCACATTTTAGCACTGAGGACTCCACCGGGAGCTGAAAGGTAGCCAAGTGAAACTGGTAAGAAAGGAAAAGGGAAGAAGTCCCTGGCGTCTGGAAATGGCGGTCCCACGCAACCTCGCCCGGCCGGGGACCCAGGTGCTGGGGAGAACGCCACCAGCTCCTGGCTGCCTGAGCTCTGGCCGCCCGTCCGGCCGAGCTCCTGGACCAGGGAGCGCCAGCGG
>NW_007248087.1:96041-97398 GCF_000164805.1 Carlito syrichta | reverse complement strand
CCGCGCGTCTCTTCCGCGGCGGCCGCTCCTGCTCTCTCGACCACTTACCCTCCTGGGGAGCTTCGTGTACCGAACGTAGTCCTCCAGGAACAGAAGGGCCCCCACCACGTCTGCGGGGATCTCGGGAATCTTCTGGCTGGAACAAACAGCCCGGTCAGGGACGGCCTCCCTCGGTCGAGGACCGAGACGCAGGCAGAGGGCGCGCCCGCGGCCCACCCTGCTCAGACACCCGAGGGATGAGGCTGGACTTCGCCACGCGTGTGCACGGGCCACCACGGCGGGACCCGCTGCCTTTCTGCACCGGAAAGCGGTGGCTCCGCTCGGCGCGTGACCGGGTTTGGTTGGCTCTGCTTGGGGCCTGGGGAGGAAGGAGGCCTGGTCCGCAGACTCCTCGCTGGCCTCACCTGGCTGGCTGGAACCCCGAGCACGGCCAGCTCCCGGTGGCCCCGGGTGGCCGTTCCTGTGGGGCCAGCCCTCTCAGGCCCACGGCCACTGGCGAGGAGGACACGGAGGGGGAAGGACCTGCCCACCGACGGCCCCTGTGGCGGCCACGGGGTGGAGCCCGCTCCTGCCCTGCCCGCGCCGTCTGGGTGGCTCCTCGCCCCTCCCGGCCTGGCCAGACACAGCAGTGTGCGGGCGCCTGCGGGCTTCCTTGCTGGCTGACCTCCTTTTACGAGGCTTCAGTTCTCTTTGGCCCTCCCTTACCCTTCTGAGCACTCTTCTATTTAAGCTGTGAATAAACCTGCTTTTTGAAGCAAGTCTAAAACTGTCCTAGACAAAGAGCCAGTGTGTGTCTGTTGCTCAGTTTATTCATGAAAACGGGGAGGCACTGGTCAGACCGCTGCCCGTGGGGAAAATAGTGGGCTATGCAAAGAAGGCGCCATCCGCGCGAGCCACGGGTATCAGGAACCGCTGGGCCGGCCCCAGATGGCCCGGGGAGGAGGAGCTGGCGACCTCGGCCCTGAGGGAGGCCGTGCCTGGAATGTGGGAGGCCACGCTTTAAGATGGTCAGAAACACCCTGGGATGCTGGGAGAGGACACCCGCCGTGTGCACGGCCACTAGGACACAGCACGCTGGGACGGGAGGCCCCGTGAACGGAGGAGGAGACGAGGACAGCAGCAGACACGCGCGGCATGGACGGCGCAGAGAGGGCGTGCGTGAGTTTGGTGGCTGCACGGCGGGGAGGGCCTCGGGGGCACAGGCAGGCACGGGGCCGACTATGCCAAAGCCCCGCGCACCGTGCGCCCTGAGGAGGCAAGGACCCCCGGCAGCTCCCGTCCCAGGCGTCCCGTGGCGAGATGACCCGGTGCGGCCCTCCAGACGGCGCACGTGAGCCGACAGACGCTCACTCAGCCA
>NW_007248087.1:94701-95045 GCF_000164805.1 Carlito syrichta | reverse complement strand
GGCCACTGCCCTCCAGTCTGGGCGGCAGAGTGAGACTCTGACTCAAAAAAAAAAGAGAAAAGCTTCTATGTATGCAACCCGCTCCTCAGACTTCCGAAAACCTGGCTGGTCCCGTTGATCTGCTGCCTTCAGAGTCTGCTCGAACACCCGAACACCCCGCCCCTGCCCGCGCGCAAACACCTATGCCACCACCC
Source organism: Carlito syrichta (assembly GCF_000164805.1). Classification (NCBI taxonomy): domain Eukaryota; kingdom Metazoa; phylum Chordata; class Mammalia; order Primates; family Tarsiidae; genus Carlito; species Carlito syrichta. The sequence continues at coordinate 94,851 of NW_007248087.1, read as the reverse complement.
GCCCTTCTGGAAAGGGAGCGCTTCCGCCTGGAGGCGAGGTGACTTTCCTGAGTCCCTTTACTGTTCTTAGTAAGGGAGGGGAAGACGGAGGAGTGAGGTGGGAGGGGAAGTCAAGATAAAGGGCAGTGGAGGCAGAGCTGGAGGGGGGTG
>NW_007248087.1:93242-94681 GCF_000164805.1 Carlito syrichta | reverse complement strand
CACTCAGCAGACCGCGCGGGGCAGCCGGGCCTGGCTGCGGCGGCCGCTCCGGCTCCGGACGCACGCTTCCTCTCCAGCACGTGCGGCTGCGTGCGGGTGAACGGCCGGTGGGGCAGACTCCGATTTCGTGGGAGGTTAGCTCTGCTCCCTGGCCTCACGCCTCTCGCCGAGCCTATGACTCGGGCCTGGCACCGTGACCCTGCGCCTGCTTACGGAAAGCATGGGGCCTGGGAATGTGAAGCGCCTGGTGATGGCTCACCTGGGGAGGTGGCACGCTTGGTAACTGTCAGCCTAGGAAGCTGACATGCCCGCTGATGGCTGATCTAGGAGGGTGACACATTCGGTGATGGTGAACCTAGGAAGGTGACCTCACTCAGCTGACCTTAAGTCCACTGTCCACATTTCACGACACCATTTCAGAGGCAGAGACATGGAGCTCATAAGCAGGCACTGAACTAACAGCAGCGCTCGTTAAGTCACAGCCTTCTACACAGAGCCAAGGCGACTTACTGCAGGGAGGAAAAGTCATACACACCTAGGTTTTTGCTGTACTGAAGTTTTGGCAACTGCGCGATCAGAAACAGGAAGTTGACGACCGGGAAGTAGGGCAGGCGCTTTGTGGTGATGTAGATCTGCGAAGAAAGGCCAGAGGACGACCCTTCACGCTGCCCAGCCCAGTGCTGCCCAGCAGGGCCCGGCCCGGGCCACAGGGCAGGAGGGGCCCACCCCGTGGCCAGCGGGCGGGAAGCTTCCTCTGTGTTCGCGGCCCTCCCCGTCCCTGGCATGGCCGCCTGAGCCCCGCCTCCCGTCAGATCAGCACGAAGCCTGCTCCCGCTGCCGCTCCCTGCATCCTGTCTTTGTGCAGCAGGATTTGCCGCAGTGGCAGGCACCGAAACGAGATGACGGAGCAGACGGGACGTAAGCGACTCTGTGGGTGTCACGGTCTCCATCGCCCCCGGATGGGACCGTCCAGCTGCAGGAAAACCAGCTCAGGGCTCCCACAGGCTCTGCGTGAGGGCGAGCTGTGTAACTGTTTCAGTATATGTTGCACGGCGCTCATAATAAAGTTCACAATAAACGAATGCGCTCAAATCCTCCCAAAACTACCCCCGCCTTCTGGTCTGTGGAAAAACTGTCGTTCACAAAACCAGTGCGACGGCAGAATGGCTGGGGACTGCTGCGGCAGAACGCGCCTCAAGTGAAAAGCTTCCATGTAGCCGGGCTCGGTGGCTCAGCCTGTCATCCTGCGCTTTGGGAGGCGGAGGTGAGTGGATGGCCTGAGCCCGCGGGTTCGAGACCCGCCTGGGCAGCGAGACCTCATCTCTACAATAAATCAAAAAAATCAGCTAGGCGTGGTAGCGCGCGCCTGTAGTTCTGGTGACTTGGAAGGCTGAGGCCGGAGGGATCGCCGGAGCCCAGCAGGTCGAGGCTGCGGTGGC
>NW_007248087.1:41991-93222 GCF_000164805.1 Carlito syrichta | reverse complement strand
CGGAGAGCAAGCAGCAGTCCCAGAGGGGGAAGCAAGCCGCTCTCCGCCGTCCGTGTCGTCCCCCCAGTGGACGCGGCAGAGCGCGCAGTCAGGGCACAGCGGCCGGCACCCCGGCTGGCGCAGGGCCGGTGCAGCTCAGGCGGCTGCCCGGGCCTCACCCGCTCCTAGCTGCTCTGAGCCTCAGCCCTCCCCGTTCCAGGCCCACGCCACGGGCTGTCCTGAGGCTGAGACGGTCCCACGGGCGGGTCACAGGCTTGGCAGCGGTTCGCGTGAGATGGCAGCTACTCTCAGGTTCCACATCTCTCACCCCAAACCCAGGGGCCAAACGCTTCAGAGGCTCGAGATTGACAGACGCTAGGAAGACAGCTCGGGGCTGGGGTCACACGTCCACCAGTCACCAGAGTGCGCGTCACAACACGGGGACAAGCACACACGGGACAGCTGACTGGCACGAGCAGCCTTCCATCCGGTCCACTCGGGCCTTGCCACCCAGCTCTGGCCCCGGCCCACACAAGCACTCAGTTCCCCGAGGCTGCAGGTGCTCAGGCCTGCTGGAGCCCGTGTCCTCATGCCGCGACGGGCACGCAGACCAAGGCTTCCGCGTGCCACAGTCCAGAGGCCAGGCCTGACAGACACCCGCACACTGGACTCTGCCAGTCCAAGCTGGCAGGAGAGGCGTGATCACTCAGAGGGACAGGGAGCCCGACCGGAGGGAGGCTGGGGACTTGCGCCCCGGCCTCCGCGCCGCCGTGGGCCCGCCACCCACCTTGTTCAGCGGGTTGTGAATGCCGGCTGCCTCCAGATAGGCAGTGATCTCGTACAGGAGTGTGTTGTCTTCCTTGGGGTACGGCAGCGAGGGGTCCTGATAGTGGGCTTCGATGTCTGCCAGGAGAGCCCTGGCCAGGAAAGACAGGCGCTGGGGTCAGGACGGCTGACCCACATGACAGCCCCACGGCTGGCGGGTCCTCCCAGCCTGAGGCCGCATCTGCACGCCCAGGCCCCGAGGCTGCGCTGCTCAGGTCTGAGCCTGTTTCTGCTGACAAGCGGGAGCCTGACCAAACGACACGCACTCGGCCACTCCCGCTTTTATGAACCGCCCAGCCTGTTCTCAATACCTGCTTTGCCAAAAGCACCCACTTGGTGATGGAGGGGCACGGGCTGTTTATCTTTAAGCAGACGGCTCGGAAAGAGAGTGGGCTGTGGTGAGGGAGAGGACAGGTGCGCCCAGGACGGCCGTGACCGCCCTGCAATTAGCTTGCTTCCAGCTGCCCCCGAGGCTGAGGGCCTGTCCTGCAGAAAGCCGGCAGTGGGCTTGGCAGGAAGTGCTTTCCAGACCTGTGCAGCAACAGCAAGGTGTCGAGTGTGCGGCGTGTCATCAGCCCAGGTTGACTGAACAGAAGCATCGTGGGGGGTGGGGTGGGGTGGGAAGAAGGGAGCGTGAGGTGCACACAAGGACAGCCCCCAGGAGGCTTCTGCAGGAGCAGGGAAACCGATGGGAGCAGAGCACCCTCTTGTCCGAAAAGAACTGGAAAGGGCCAGACCGGGGCTCGGCTGTCTTGAGGACAGCCGCCCAGGCCCCCGTGGTGGCTCCAAGCCCCGGCACTTACTTGTTGAGGTTCTGCAGAGCAGCGGCCAGGTGTTTAGAGTCAAACTGGCAGGAGTAGTTCAGCTCGTTGGCAATCTGCTGTCTCAGGATCTGCATCTGCCCGACCTGCGAGCAAGCAAGGACAGCAGTGTCCACAGCATGCCCGGGGGACGGGTGGGGACGCCAGGCGGTGCGCTCTCACGGGGAGGACCACGGCTCTCTGGAAAAACGCGATGGCTCCATGGACGGCCATGGCCGAGACGGCCAGCCTCAACACGCCCCTGTGTCCTGAAGAGCCCTGATGCCTGGGATCTGCAGGGCCATGTGCCAGGGCGTCCCTTGAAGGCATCTTCCTGACCTTTGATCTCTCTAGCCTCAGCAGCGACCCGAGAAGCCGGGCATCCTTGGATCTGTCCTAAACTCAGCCTCCCAGTCTTCGGGTACCATTTCAACCAGGACCTCGGAGTGGGGGATGCTCAGCCTGTCTGCATCACTCAGGACGTGGTCGTGGGGTCATCAGGATTGCAAAACAGCCTCCAGGAAACTTCCGCGGAGGCCGCTCTAGTAACAATGACCGCCTTCTCCAGGGCTCCTCGGCCTGCCCATGGGCCCTGGACCCCTTGGGAAACTGGCGAAGCCCAGACACCAACACCTGCTCAGAGTAATGCTTTTAAATGGTCATGACGACACGGAGGATACCGGCGGAAGCCAGCTGCTTTGAAATACCAGGATCAAGTTGGGCTTGGTGGCTCGGCCTGTCATCCCGCACCTTTGGGAGGCTGAGGTGAGTGGATTGCCTGAGCCCGCGGGTTTGAGACCCGCCTGGGCAGCGAGACCTCATCTCTACAATAAATCAAAAAATCAGCCAGGCGTGGTAGCACGTGCCTGTAATTCCGGCTACTTGGAAGGCTGAGGCGGAAGGATCGCCGGAGCCCAGTGGGTCGAGGCTGCGGTGGCCAGGAGCGGCCACTGCACTCCAGTCTGGGCGACCGAGTGAGACTCCAACTCAAAAAAAAAAAGAAATACCAAGATCAAACTATTAAAACCAAATCTGGCACAGAGCTCACTGACACGGCGCATCAACCACGGAAGATTCAGAAGCAGCGAAGAGCAGCCACGACCTCTGGGGAGGCCCACGATCCCGCGGGGGGAGCGGCCTCTGCTCAGGCCTGAGACGGACTGCAGCTTGCGCCCTCAGGCCTGTCAGCAGCCGGAGGTCAGCTGGAGCCTTCTGTAGTCTCCCTCCTCCGAGAAAGGCACCCCTGAAACGCTGGCAAGACATGTGGGGGTGGAGCAGAGGGCAGGCAGGAGCGAGCACATGCCCTCTGGCGTGCGGTGAGGAGCCGAGGGGAGCGTGGGCTGCCCCGTGTGGACAAAGAGCGTCGCCCCTTACGGAGCTTGTCCCGGTCACAAGCGCTAAGTGACCTCAAACGCATTATTTCTGAGCACTATTCGTAGATGACGATTCCACTTATGTGAAAAAAATTAGTCAATAAGAAAATGCTATTTATATATTAGAAGAAATAATATAATTTATGGCGAAGTTTCATTTAAAAATTAGACTAGGTCAAGGCCAAGAAGACAGAAGTTTCTCTCAGGCCACTCTAAAGGATCCCTCAGGCCGTGTGCTTGGCGCTTGGCCCACGTTTCCTTGCTTAATTATTTATTTTTTTTAGAGACAGGTCTTGCTCCGTCGCCCAGGATGGAGTGCAGTGGCACGATCACAGCTCACTGCAGCCTTGAACTTTTGGGTTCAAGTGATCCTCCCACCTCAGCCTCCTGAGTGGCTGAGACTACAGGTATGTGCTGCTGTGCCCTGGTAATTTTTAAATTATTTTTAGATATGAGGTCTTGCTATGTTGCCCAGGCTGGCCTCAAACTCCTGGGCTCAAGTGGTCCTCCTGGCTCGGTCTCCCAAAGTGCTAGGATGACAGGCATGAGCCATCATGCCTGGCTGAATGCACCGAGTCTGGGACACCCTGTCAAGGATGCTCTTGAAAGTATCCATCTAGCCGGGCTCGGTGGCTCAGCCTGTAATCCCGCGCCTTTGGGAGGCTGAGGTGAGTGGACTGCCTGAGCCCGCAGGACCCGCCCGGGCAGCGAGACTTCATCTCTACAATAAATCAAAAAATCAACCAGGCATGGTAGTACATGCCTGTAATTCCGGCTACTTGGAAGACTGAGGTGGAAGGATCGCCGGAGCCCGGCAGGTCGAGGCTGCGGTGGCCGGGAGCGGCCACTGCACTCCAGTCTGGGCGACAGAGTGAGACTCCAACTTAAAGAAAAAGAAAAGAAAAAGAAAGTAAGTATCCATCTAGAAATGGAAAGAAAGTTGTTTAACGTGACCCGTTACATTTAATGCCTCTGCAGTCCTAGTGACTGACGTTTCTGTCTCCACGCCCTGGGACTCGGCGGGAGGCATGATGCCTGGGATGATGCATTCTGCCTGTGTATTTGCCTGCACAGACGTCTGGCTGGGCATTCCTTCTCCAAGATTTTCCTAGAGCTGCACTCCTCTGTACGGCAGCCACTAGCTGCATGTGGCTATTTAAATTTAAATTAGTTAGAATGAAACCAAGCTTGAAAATCCTCTGCTCAGTCCCACGTTCCATGTCCACGGAATGCTTCCTTCGCTGTCCAGACTGTTCACACTGGTCTAGAAACTGCATATCCTCAATCCAAGACAAAAAGGCAAATCTGGCCCTGGGGCCTCAATTCAGGATCACTGGCTCAGATACAGTCCCATGGCTCCTAGACCTCCCACAGCTGGAACTGACCACGGTCTGCTGCGGATCGCTAGTGAGCCCGGGCAGACCTCCCAGCCTCATGGGAGGACCCCTGTGTGCTGCCGTTGGCCTTTCTCAGGCCAGTCCAGCCTCAGGGTAGTTACTTTTCCTGAGAGGCTTTCCAGCAATCAGAAACGTGGCCTAGAAAGTGCGCGGGTTTGAGACCCGCCTGGGCAGCGAGACCTCATCTCTACAATAAATCAAAAAATTAGCCAGGCGTGGTAGTGCGTGCCTGTAATTCCGCTACTTGGAAGCCTGAAGCGGAAGGATGGCCGGAGCCCAGCAGGTCGAGGCTGCGGTGACCAGGAGCGGCCACTGCACTCCAGTCTGGGCGACCGAGTGAGACTCCAACTCAAAAAAAAAAAGAAATACCAAGATCAAACTATTAAAACCAAATCTGGCACAGAGCTCACTGACACGGCGCATCAACCACGGAAGATTCAGAAGCAGCGAAGAGCAGCCACGACCTCTGGGGAGGCCCACGATCCCGCGGGGGGAGCGTGAGGCTAAGGGATCGCGGCCCTCGGCGGCACGAGGACGCCGAGAGGAGTCCAAGGCACCCTGGTCACTGTGTTCCCAGTTCTGCTTGTCCAGTGGGCCACAGTAACACAGCAACCACTCACCAGTTATGGTAGATGAACTTGGCTGAGATGCCCGTGAGCCCTGTCTCAAGAAGCTCCTACAACTGGGAAGCAGGGAATGAAGCTTTTCTAAATTCCCTGAGCGTTCTAGACTCTTCCTTTGGTGTGTGATGCTTTTAACCATGAATTACAATCTTCCACCTAGAAATCTACCCTTTCTTACTAGAGCGTGAGCAGGCTTTCTGGGGAGACAGGCAGGGCTTCATCTAAGTGTCTCCCACGGCAACTGGAGAGGCCTTCGGTGACGGTGCTGGCAAAAGCTGTTGAGACCTCGGATCTTCTAATGGTGGAGGCACACGGACACGAGGGAGACACAGACAGGCCTGGGAGCCACCGGCACGCGGCAAAGGCAGGACAGGAGGCCCTGGGCTCCGTGGGAGATTAGGTTTCCACCCAGCTCATCCGCCTCCTCCTTCCTGCTTCCCACTTGCTTCCAAAGACACAGTGTTGTCTTCACAGTGCCAGTGTCATCTAAACCCCAGAGGAGCTGGTTTCGGTGTCTATGCAGACACAAGAGGAGAGACAGTTGTCGCTCTGACAACTCCTTGGAGCAGGCGAGGCTGCCACCAACTTACCATGTAAGGAGGCAGTACTAATTACTGTGGGGGGAAATTTCCATCACAACACGTGAAAGTGCCTCTGGCCAAAGGCATTGCAGAAAGAACCAGTTTTCTTGAGGAAAGGAAGCACTGGGTTCCTAAGTAAAGCCCAGTCCAGAACAGCTCCAGGAAAGGTAAGAACAGATGAATTTTAAAATAATGATAAACGGAAGCATAATATTTTGCTTTAATGACAAAAGAAAGAAGAATAGCTTTCTAGGGGGGGATAAAGTGACAAGAAAATGAAAATTTTATACATGCAGCATTGGTTACCATCCCGTCCCCCAAACATACCTTCATTATAGCCTCGAGATACGCCGTCCAAATCTTCTGGGTTTTGGCAATGGCGGAGAAATAAATTTTATTTGAATTTGCTGAAAGGTTAAAACATAGTGTTCTGTTTAGTACATCTGGAAAGGCTGCGGCGTCCTCTCCGCCTCAGGCTGGTCTCAGGACACTTACCTACAATACTCTTTAGGGGGCTGACGGCATTCATGAGGGTTTTCAGAGTCTCCTGAACAGTCCTGTCTCTCAGGATCATTTTCTGGAACATACTGAGGAAATTCTGTAACAAGAAGGCATGGTCAAAGAACCAAACATGAGACACAAAACAAATAAATACTCCAGCACCAAGATGGGGCCTAAGTCACACAAGCCACCAGTCAGGATGGCTGGGGACAGCACAGTGGCAGGTTTCTGCATGAACAGCCTGCTGAGAGGAGCTGCTGGCTTCGAAAACAAAAAAGTCTTATCCTCCCAAGCTGGAACTTCCCAGAGCTGTCAAACCATAAAAGTAGGATGCTGGCCAAGAACTTCCAACTCATTCTCTGTTCTCATCTACCCGAAGGAATCACGCGCAGCTCAAACTCACATCAGCGTAAGAAACCATGAAAGAAAAGCGAAGTGACAGTTGGGCATGGTGGCACGTGCTCGTAGCCCCAGCTCCTCGGGAGGCAGAAGCGGGAGGCTCGCCTGAGCCCAGGAGGCAAGGCTCCGGTGGCAGAGAGCACGCCGCTGCCCTCCAGCCTGGGCAACAGAGTGAGACCCCGACTCAGAAAAACCAAAAGACAGCTGAAGGGGTCTGGCTGCCAGCCCGATCGCCGAGGCCCACCTGCAGCTCCTTCACGATCATGAAGCACAGAAGCCGGTCCAGCCCGTTCAGCCCGAAGGTGCCCAGCGTGGTCTGGATTTCGGAGAAGAGGCGGCTGCTGGTCACCTCCTGGTGCGTCTTCAGGTCGTACCAAGTGTTCAGCTGGTCGATGTGGCACGTCATCCTAGCCCAAGGCAAAACACAGCACCCCCCACAGCCGCTCAGGACTGCTCCCAGAGGTGGCTCCATAGGACCGGGTGTCACCGTAAAGACCGAGAGTGCTGGTCTCTGCTTCCAGCCTCCACCCCGATGCCCTGCGTCTTCCCTGTGGCCACTGACAGCCAGTGAGGTGGACCCGGCTGCCGCCAGCTTCTGCCTGCGCCGCCTCCCGCTTGAGGCATTTCTGCCACTGGGCCGGGGTGCTGAGAAGCAGGTCAGGGCCAGCCGTCAGGCCCTGCGGCCTCTCCAAGGGACCTTCTTCACACTCCCAGAGACTGGGGACAAAGCAGGCCCATGCCATCACCACCCGGGTTCAGAGGAACCTGGAATCCTGGGCTTCTGACCCGCAAGACCATAACGGCAAAGCCTGCACCTTTCCTCCCATGCCCTGAGCTGTAGGTGCGTGTCCCGGTCGTCTCCAGATGACGCCATTCAGTGTGACCACCACCACCACCAACACCCACGAGCGCTCACTGTGAAGGCCTCCAGTGTGTTCTCACTCGAGCCTCACACATGCTCTGTGAATGCACGGCATTATCTCCATTTTACAGATGAGATCCCCGAGACTCACACAGGCCTGACCGCCCTTGACCCCATCTTGACGGTCTCCAACGTGGGGGGACGGTCTCCCTATCGGGGCTTGTTCAAAACACAGATGCCTGGACCAGACCCCAGGGGGGTCTGGTCCAGGCCTAGAGCTGTGGGCTCTGCGCTTGCCCACAACCCACAGACCAAACCCCGCCTTCTGGGTCACCACGTGCCTCCCCCAAGAAGCCCGGGAAGGAGTTCAGTGAGCCCCGGGGCAAGGGAGGCCGATTCCAGAGTGCAGACGGTGTGGAACTGTGGCTTCCAGTGCCTCCCTCTGGACTGGCATGGGCCCTCGGAATGTGTTGCCGAGCGCGTGCAGTCCTGACATGAGCCCACGCACCCCTCTGCTGTGTGGACAGGACCCTGTGGAGCGCCGGGAGGGCTGGTGGCCGAGCCTGTGGCGCCAGGACAGGCGGGCCGCAGGCCTTTCAGGCCCTGGCTCTTTCTGGCCCTTGAGTCGCAGACAAGGTCCTCACCTCTGCTGGATACTGTGGACGTTTACCACGTGTCACTTCCTTAAGCCAGGGGAGACAAACTCAGCCTGGGCCAGAAGGTGGGGTGAAGGGCCCAGGTCGCGGGACCACCGAAGTGACACAAGCTCAACAACGCACCCAGTCAGAGAAGGAAGAGAGCCTGCTTTCTGGGTGATTCTGCCCGCCGCCCCCTCGGCTGCCTGTGGCCGGGTCAGCGTGAGAAGAAGCCGCAAGCGGCCTCTCCCTCGGGTGGGCTTCGTGTCCCCTGCCTCGCCAGAGGCTCACACGAAAGAGGAGCGGCGTGCCAGGCTGCTGAGTGGCAGCCCAGGCTCCGCCTCAGCCGCCTGAAACTCCCGGGGCCGTCTTCGGGACGTGAGGGGTTCGCCCAGCCCTTGCGGGACGTGGAGGCCACGCGCCCTGCACGCAGATGGCAGCTCACCGCCCACACGGCATCAGCCGGCCCGGAGCAGCGTAGTGCTGGGGCAGCACTCGGGTCCCCCCGACGGGCAGTGTGGTCCTGGCCCAGCCACTACGCCTCCTGTGCCTCTGCTGCTCCCTCTTTAAAGCGGGAACAGGAACACCTGCCTCATCAGGGGCTTTGATGTACACATGCATGGATGTGCACCATGAGCAGAGAAGACTGTTCGTGCTCAGTGTGGGGGCTGCTGCCATGGACAGCACCCGAGGTGGCCTTACACAGGGCTGGCGCGTGACTGACAAGTGCAAGAGACCAGGGCAGGATGTGTACCACAGGGCCAAGCCTGCCTGGCACTCAAGGCTGCCGCAGATCCAGCTACACCCACCTTGGGTCTGTGATCCGCAAGATTTCTCTGCAGAGTCGACCAATAAACGTGACGGACTCGTCCACGGGGGCGAACTTGGGTATTGGAATATGTGCAGACTGGTACATGCTCTGCCAGTCCTGAATCTAGAAAACAAAGCCACGGAAGCTCAGAAAGTGCCTCATCCTTGTGATCCCTTCCCCAGATCCTTCACAAAGATAGTCCTGCAGGAAGACCGGCAGTGCATGCTTATTGTTTATTTTAAAGTCTTTGTAGAGACAGGGTCTTGCTTGGTTGCCCAGGCTGGAGCGCAATGGTGCGATGATAGTGCACTGCGACCTCATACTCCTGGTCTCGAGTGATCCTCCTGCCTTGGCCTCCCAAAGTGCTGAGATTGATTTCAGGTGTTAGCTACCACATCCAGTCTACTCCTTGGTTTTGAAGAGAAAACTCCTAAAACTAACGGCTTTCCAGAAATGCCACATAATAGTCAGACAAAAAAGGAATGCGTGAAAAGGTGAAGTGGCTAAGGTGAAGTGAGATGCGGGTCCTGGCCTTTGTCTTGCTAGTTAACGTGTGTCAGTGCAAGACCCAAGTCCACATGCCACAAGGCTGGAGGACCATCTCGAAATGCCACCTGCATCACGCCTGTTCCCGCATACAACTTGCAGGGTGTTCACTGATGACTCAAATCCAACTTCCCAGCCCTGGCACGTTTGAACCGCGTGCTCCAAATGGGCAAAGGACTTAGTGCATGTTTCCAAAGGTGACACCCAAGTGGCCAGGAAGCACACTAGCAGATGCTCGCCCAACCACGAGGGACATGCAGATCGGACCACAGTGAGACGCCACATCCCACGAGGACGGCCGGAATCAAGAAGGTGGAAACCCCAAAAACGGCCGAGGAAAGGCAGAAAGGGGACCAGCACGCCGCCGGAGGGAAGGGGACGGCCTGTGACTGTGGGAGAGTGGCAGCTCCTGAATGCGTACGTGCAGAACTACGTACCACACGGCTCAGCGACTCCACCCATCCGACTCAACAGAAGTTTCTGGAACCCTCTACCACTTGGGCGTTGACAACAAACAGCTTCACTCCGGCCATTTGACATCACTGCCTGCTCCTGAGGGCGGTCGGCTCCTGGGCTGGGTACCCTGACCACCCTCTGCATCCTCGGACTACCCAGTGCTGGATGTTTAGGAACAACTTAAATAAACATTCTTGCTTGAGTTCCTAGATCTGGGGCGTGTATATTAAACACGAGAAGTAACAAACATCGTCAAGAATTGTAAGGTGCGTCAGATACCTTGGTTCTCAGGAAGTTGTTGCACTCCTGCTCCACGTTGTAATTTATGATTCGAGATACTTCCTCCTGCCAGATCTTCAGGCCGTAGATGCTCACGTAGTCCTGAATGTACTCAAAGGAGCGATGGAACCCGTCCATGGTGGCGCCCAGCTCTTTCAGCTTGGGCATCAACTCGCTTGACTGTGCAAAGGGGACACGTACACTCTCAGGGGGGCGCAGGTCGCCAACGACCAACGCTGATGGTGGATCTCGCATGACATACCAGCCAGGAGACCACAGTCACAGTCTAAGATTGGGAAATACTCACTTCCCACTTCACCTAGGCTGAGGGGCAGCCGCCACCAGACATTAGCAAAGAGCAAGGTTCATGCACTTGGGACGGAAGCTCCGGAAAGGAATGAGAAAGGCAAAGGCTCATGGTTTCTCCCATGGCGTTCGGTGAACAGGCCGAACCCAGAAAACTTGGAGCACTTTAGTTTTGTTTTTACTTTTTTGAGTCGGCATTTCCCTCTGTCGCCCAGGCTGGAGGGCAGTGGCACACTCACGGCCACCGCAGCCTCTGCTGGGCTCAAGGCAATCCTTCCCCCTCAGCCTTCCAAGTAGCGGGAATACAGGCATGCACTACCACACCCAGTTTATTTCTTTTTTAATTTGCTGTAGAGATGAGGTCTCACCAAGTTGCCCAGGCTGGTCTCAAACCCCTGAGCTTAGGCAATCCCCTTGCCTGTAATCACAAAGTGCCGGGATTACAGGCTTGAGCCACTGCATGCAGCCACTTAAAGTATTTTAAATGGAGCTTTCTGAGATAACATACCCTACATAAAAAGTTCAGGCCAGTTTTCTTTCCTCCCGAGAAAAATTATCACATTCCCTAACAGATAAAGCAAAATAAAAAATCACAGCCTTTAAAGTTCCTGTCGGCTTTAGGGTTAACAGATTCTTTTGACTCTAAGAACTAACTCTGAATCACAGACGCCAGCTTAGCCCTGGAACTTGAGGATCAACAGGTGGGGGAAAGCAGCACCGGTTTTCAGAAGGATTTTCTGATAAGATGAACAGATTACAACACAGGACAAAAAGGCACCTCGACTGCTTGTGCTGAGAATCAGCACTGGAGACATAGTGCTAGGGGAATGGTCTTGTTTATGGCTACAGCAGTCCTAGTCCAGGCTGCAGGCCAAGCAGAGGACACGGGAGAGCCATGTGGCCACAGGTACCTTGGCTCGAGGGCTGAATATCAGTCCCCTGTGAAGGGCCAAAGCCACTCGCTTCACGAGCTCCTTCCTTATCCCATCTTCCAGCAGCTGCTTTGGGTCCACCTGAGCGCAAACAAGAAGCACAAATGGTGGTTAGGAACGTTCCGCCCCGAAGAAATTCAGAGGAGAGACAACTCGCAGAGCCCGCAGGGGAGTGGTGTCCTCCTGGTTTTGACACGAGCTGGGGGCTTTCCTTTCCTGCCCTGTGTGATCATGCACAGCTTGGACGGGATTATTAAGACTGCAGCCTCTCTAGGGCTCTGGTTATCTCGGTAAATTTCCTGATAACTTTACGGTATGACGTTTCAACAGTGAGCAGGGAAAGTCTCAGACAGTCTCACATTCTACCCGTTGTGTTAGATGTACAAGCACCGGTCTCATCACGGGGTGGTGGGCTGAAGGGCCCACGTAATCAGATGCACGTCTTCTCCCGGGTGTATCTCAGGGCGTCTATGGCCACACATGCAAGCCCACGCGTGGGCTGGACCCCTCTGTCAACAGAATGACTCTCTTTTCTTTCTGCGTTCTTGGAATGCTGTTTCTTTTCTTTTTTTTTTTTTGGAGTTGGAGTCTCACTCTGTTGCTCAGACCTCGACCTGCTGGGCTCCGGCGATCCTTCCGCTTCAGCCTTCCGAGTAGCCGGAATTACTGGCACGCACTACCACGCCTGGCTGATTTTTTTGATTTATTGTAGAGATGAGGTCTCGCCAAGTTGCCCAGGCAGGTCTCGAACCCACAGGCTCAGGCAATCCACTCACCTCAGTCGCCCAAAGTGCGGGATTACAGGCTGAGCCACTGAGCCTGGCTGGAATGTTGTTTCTAAAGCAAGTCTGGTTACAGCGTGCTTCCTAAGTGGTGCTGAATGAGTGCGCTCACCTCAAAATAGACTGATATGTTGCATGAGTGTTTCTGTAGCTTTCAGTATCTGCTTTCTTATACAATAAAAAGGTAAATTACAAAAATATAATCAATGAGTACAAAATCAAAGTAGCAGCACTAAGTTTTCAAAGAAATACTCTTTGTAAGAACAGACTGGGTGAAAGAGTTGGATGCCTTCATGGCCTAAAGCCCTGACGTGGCTCTTCCAATTCTTCCTGGCTCTCTACTCATCCGGGGAGTGTTCACAGCTAAGAGGAGGCCAGACTCACAGCCCCGGCCTCCATGCCGTTTCTCCTCTCGGAAGCGAACAAGAGTTCATAGTTCCCATACAGAGCTTCCAGACCTTGCTCTGTTCATTTGTAGACATAAATGTTTGTCCTGAGACACATATTTGATTTCAAAAGTCTAAATGGGACCATTGTTAGATGTGGATATGTCATAGTATATACGTTGTTCTGCAATTTGCTTTTTTCATTTTCTATCTTGGAAATTTTCCAGGGACAAATTCTTTTGAATGGCTGCAGCCCAATCCACGGTATGAATGCACCATGAGATACTGAGCCATTCCCTGCTGCTGGGGGTTGAGGTTACAGCTCTCCTTTACTTACAATGGGGATGCGTCCTGGTAAACCCTTCGTAAGTTGAAACTATCTTAAGTCAAAAGTGCATTTAATATACCTAATCTACCAAACCGGACAGCTTAGCCTGGCTTACCTTAACTGTGTTCGGAACGCTTGCATCAGCTTACAGTTAGGAGAAATCAACGGACACACAGAAACGCTGTAATAAAGTGCTATCTCATGTGACTTACTGAAGACAGAATGGAAACTGAAGACAGATGTCCAGATATAGTCGTAAAGTCAGACCTTCGTACATCAGGGACTGTTTTTTTTTTTGGCTGCCTCTAACAGTAAATGCTCGTATGCATACCTGTGTATTTCTCACTTGTTCTAAGTCATGTCAACCCAAGGGAGTCTACACTTTCCCTAAGTGTATGATACACACACTTAACACACTCCAAGGCCCCACGTGGCTGCCACTACACTAGAGAGCATCTCCTGAGTTGGCCAGTGAGATATTCCTCCTGTTCTTACCATTGGGAGGGCTGTGGGTAAGACTCATGTTTTGCCGAGCAGTCTTTCTTTTGGCAGTTACTGCCACTGACTTGGATTAGAGCTTACCCTTCCTTCCTGCAGCAGCCACTCTGCAGGCCTAGGACTTCTCACCCTGCACAGACCAGCCAGAAGCTGCAAGCTGCATACTGTGTTCCCTGCACAGCAACTGGACTCAACTGGCATCAGGACTAAGGCATGTTCAGCAGATTCCATCAGCAGTAAAGAGGCTCCCACAGCATTTCTCCCCACACACCTCCAGAAGACACACGCCCAGCTCCATTTCTACCTGGGCTCACTGCCTGTATTTTCTTGGACTTTCGTAACACAGACCTCAAGCTGGCAATTTGGTACCTACTTTTTTAAAACAAGATTAAGAAAGTTCAGATTCTACTGATATCAGATAAGTGGAAAAACACACCATCAACCCTCAACGGGCACATCACTAGTCCTCAAAGCACTCTGCATTAAAATAGCAATGAGACAGCACTTGAGCCCTGGGGATGGCAAAAACCAGCAAGTGGACAGTGCATGCTGGCAAAGATCTAAGTAGATACACAGCAAACGGAGGCCATCTGGCTATACCAAGGCAGAGTGAGCAGGACAGACCCAGAGTCCACCAGCCACTCCAAGGCATGTGGGTTTCGGAGAAATCTTTGCTCAGGTTGGGAGAGGGGACATGCTCAGATGCTCATTGTGACCCTGCTTGTGACACTGCAGCAGGCGGCTAAGTAAAATGTGAAATTGCACAGCCACCAGCAGAGAGGAAAGTTGGAAAAAGAATGAGACTTCAGACACACACACTACACAATACTCAGGACATGTGCACACTCAGGAACACGCGTCAGCACCGGGATGAGTGCTGCAGGGAGCGGAGGTGGGGGTGGGGACCCGAGAGACGCACAGATGCAGAGGGGGCGCGGGAGCGGCGCCGCGGGCGGCAGTGAGGGCGAGGGGCAGATGCCTGAGCTCGGCTCCTGGGGCGCAAAACCAAAATGCAGGAAAGAAGGGTGAGTGGGGCGGGGAAGCAGCAGTTCTGCCTAAGGGGAAGGAACCGTGTTTGCTTTGCTTTTACAGACATTCAACGCCGTGGATTTTCCTCAGATTTAAATACCTCCTGTGTAAAACATGACACATTTTCTCTAAAACTGTAACATACAGACATTCCTAGATCAGACCACAGGACTGTCTTCAGGTATGATGATAAATAAATATTGTGATACTTTCTCTTCCCCCGTCAACAAATGAGTGAAATCAAAATCACAATCAGAATGTGAAGCTGCAAGACGTCGCTCCTTTCCACATGTGGGAATTACCAAAAAAACCAAACGACCAGGAGGCTCGGCATGAGGCCACGTGAACTGATGAAAGCCAGAAGACAGCTGGGATTGGACGGAAACGGGATGCCACGGTCGACCCCGAGATGTGAGGAAACCGGTCCCAACTGGTCTGGGGGTCCGGTCCCTGGGAAACGGCACAGACCTGCGGCATCTCATGGTTTTCAGTTCTAAATACCGAGATGATCTCACTCCCTGGTTCCACACAGGAGAAGCACCACAAAAACCCAAACAACAAGGGGTCTTAGCGCAAGGCCACATCCACTGACAGCCCAAGCTGACCTCGATGATGCCAACCAGAGTCGTTTTCATCATTAAGATGCCTTCAGTAAAAATCGAAATAGCATGCGTCAGCTTGGCAACCTGTAACAGAGAAACAGAACAGTCCGGATTAAAGACCATCTTTTCCGAGGAAAGTTACAGTCACTGACCGGCAGTCCTTCTAGGACTTCTAGGCACAAGGTAACAGGAAAGGAGCGTGTAGCTTGCGGACACGTGTGTCCACACGTCCTGGACAGAGGGAGGCCTTGTGAAAGAGGACATCGATGCCTCCTCTAGTGTCTGAGAAAGCCTTTCTCCTCCTCTGGGCCTCGTTTGCTCATGGCTAGGATTCAGAGCAGCACTCAGTGACACAGATGGTCTCTTCCAGCGAGAAAAGACGAGTGGAGACTGAGCAGGCCATCTCCCCGCTCACAGCCTCCGTTATCTCTTTCAGGGAGCACTAGCAGGGCACTGGCAAGGCAGACAGAGGCTCTCCTGCTGAGTCAGAATAAATGTGGGAACACCGGGCTTGACAACCAAAGCTCCTGATGTGCTTTCTGGAGTCGCGTCAGAGAATGGGAGACTGACACGGGACATTACATTTTCGCTTGATTTTACTTGTGATGTCTTTGAATTTTACGTTCAGGGAGAAAGAAAAAGAGGCATCTGGGGAGAGTAACCTGAGGCTGTTTAGTCACTAAATGGGCGTGAACTCTGCCACAGAAAATGGTGAATGCAACACAGGTGCTTCGGAGCTGGTCTGGCGCACAAAGCAGGAGCGAGAAGGCAAGGTTGGCTCATCGGCCCAGAGAAGACCGGGACCGTGCTAGAGAGGTGACCAAGGAGCCCTTTCCGCTGAGCACATCTAGGGGAGCGAGGCCTTGGGCGATGCCCAAGAACATCCGGAATGAAGCTGGGGCTGCATGGAGGCTGCCCACGACCATCTTCCCTGAGCGTTAGGGAGAGCGAGCCGGCACAGCCTGGGGGTTTCTGGGGCAGAGCACAGGCTTGCGACAGTGCCCAGAGGCACACGGCGGCCCAGGGACACACACCTCGTACCGCGGCCCCAGTTGGGCGTACTCCCTCAGCTTGTCTTTGTCCAGGCGGGTGGGCACTTCGACGAGGTCGTGGGTCTGAAGCTTTATGATCTTCAGGAGAGACGTGAACATGCTTTCAGGAATGATCTGCAGAACCTTCAGGAGAGAGCAGGAGAGACAATGACTTCTCTGAGCTGACAAGCCTCGGGCACAGCCACGGGGCACCGGCACGACAGGCAGCAGCTGTCTCTCGGAAGGGAGGCTGAGACACTCAGAAGGGCTGTTCTTAGTAGCTGCTGGCGGGCAGGGGTCCCTTCTGCCGAGCAGAACTGCCCACGGAACATAAAGCTCCTCCTCCCAGAAGTGCCTCAAAAGGGTCTGACAGATCTAAGACAAGGTTCAGAGTCGTTCAGTGACATCACTGTTGAGTCCTTAGCTTGTGTGTGACAGATGAATTCTGAAATCAAGCCTGCCTGGCACCGTGCTCCAGCATAAGTAATTAAAACAGGGACCAAAACTCTCCTGAGAACCCGAGCGAGGTTCTGACCAGGACGTGTGGGCTCGAGATCTGACTCTTCTACTAATCGGCTCTGGGACCTTGAGGAAGCTACCATAATCTTTCCACATCTATAAAACGGAGGTTAATACCACCAGCATTAAAAAAAAAAAAAAGAAATAGGAGCTCTTTGCAAATAAAAACACAACTTTCATCCACAGCAGCAGTGAGAATAAGTTCATTTTTGGATGCTGCAAATTTCTGGAATCCAGTTTACAAAGGAGAAGGAACATGGGGTGCTTTCTATAGGGCCCAAGTGCACCTTCCATATTTAAAACAGCAGTCAGCCAACGGGAGTGTCAGCTCGATGCACTTCACACCTTTCTCACGTAGGTCCTCACCTTTCTCACGTAGGTCCTCACCTTTCTCACGTAGGACACCAACTCGCCAGAGTAATACTGAGACACGCTGAGAAGGTCGGGGCTATTCGCCTGATTAATACGTAGAAGGGGCAGGTCGAGGGCAGATGCCAGCTGGGGAAAAAGCAAGACATATCTGTTCCTCTGGTTCAAAGAAGTCCTTCTGGTCTTGCTCTTTCCAGAAAACGTAACATACGACAAAACGTTCGTGCTTAACCTGAGAGAGGGCAGCAGCCACAGCTCATCAATGTCAGTAGCAGTTCCCGCGAGGCCGTTGCAGTGTCTGCTGGACCAGCAGCAGCATCCCCTGGGAACTTGCCTGGCATGCCAAGTGCTGGGCCCACCCAGGCTGACGCAACCAGAAACTCCGGGGCAGGGCCCAGCAATCTGGTGCCATCAGCTCTCAAGCCCGTTAAAACCAAGCTTGAGACTGTGCGTGGCCAAGCACTGTGTGGGAGACAGCGGCAGCCGTGTGGAAATCAGACTCCGTGGCCTACGGACTACTGAACCCGCTCAAGCCAAGCTGCGACCGAGGGCGAGAATTGTCACTCTTTTATGTGCCATTCGGAAAGACATGAAATACTGACAACTAAATCATCACACGCCATCAATTATAAAGCCTATCCCCAATGTCAGATGTGCTAAAACACGAAAAAAGTGCATCTCAGAACTGATCTACATGGAAACTCCATCAGAAGCCACTGAGTCGAGTGCTCATTTACCATGACCTGAAATGACCTTGAGAGCAAGGGCAGTGCCTGTGCTCTTTACCACCAGTCCCCACCGTCAGAGCAGATGCCAGTTTGAGCAGAGGCTCAGTAAGAGTTTTTAATGAATAAATAAAAGGACTTAATTCCTACCTAAGGATAAAGGCCCTAAAGACTCACATTTTTAGTACACTGACAAGTCAAAAAGAAAACAAGATTTCTTTCATTCAGAAACAAGATTCAGTAAAATGTTTCAACTTACTCAAACCTTAAATATTTCTGGCATCTTTGAAACTACGCTCTCGTGGAAAAACTGCCAACAATTTTCACTCTATAAAAGTGTTTAAATTATTCACGCTTCTAAAGGACGACATCCTGGGCTGAAATAATGACTGAGGTAAGGACGCAGACCGCACTGACATTTCCTGAGTCTCCCTGTCCTTCACTTACCTTCAGGAATGTAGCTCTGAGTTTGGTAACCATGGAAGGGTTGACTCTTATGCTCTCTTGCATGATGGCTGTGAAACTGTCAAGAGAGAAGTGGTAAGACGACGCTCCTCATGGCTTCGCCAAGGGCAAAGGTCAGGCTGTCCACAGTACCTGTCAATCAACTGCCACGCAAAAGAAAGGTCCCCGACGATCTGCATGGTGATCAGGACCTCCTCTTTAATGTTGATGGTTCTGATCATCTGATGCAGAAACTTGCGCGTATCAGCAAGAAACTGGCAGACTTGCAGATTTGATTCCAGCTGGTGAAATTCTTGAACCTGTGTTACATAAGTACGCTTTAAAAAATTCTGAATGGTCTCTATGGTGCTTACTTTTCTTTGAAAATACTTCAAGTAAAGCACACTACATACTAATCATTTCTTCGTAAAATCTTTATTTCAAACTATAATTTCAGAACTATACAAGCCAAATCATTAAAACATGTGCAAGTTTCTAGGATCAGACCATGTTCCACTGCTTACTATCCTGTATATATAGGACACCATCATAAACAAATACTACCATTTTCTATTTTATGATAAACAAACACATATTGGTAAATCCTCTTAATTCTGAAGATATGTCGGACTGCTAAGAAAATAAGTCACATCACAACCAGTGTGTTGGCACTGGATTTATTAGGTCTTTTTGATGTACTCTTTAAAAAAACGATTCCTCAGTGTCCCGAAATTTTCAGGCACAGAACTCAAGCGGCCTGGGCCACAAGCCAAACTAATAAGGCAAGCGATATAAAGCACCCAGGATTTACAAAGGCGTTTGCAACTGTACTGCAGACTGGAAGATCCAAAAACAAGCAACGAAGAAACAACACAAGTCTGCAGTTGCTCTGGAATTAGACACTTTGGTATGCCAACACTTAGTGCTATACGACGTCGCCATTCATAGTCACCGTCCTAAAATCCTGGAATAAGAAGCAGTCTCTAGGAAAGTCTGCCAGGTGAAAAAAGTGTCAGTTAAATCTCTAAAAATGTCTAGTCACGCCAAATGGATAGAGTGACAGGTCAGGAGTAGAGATGACTTCTTGAATAATGAGAGTTTATGGTTACTGTTAGTTTCCCTTTCAAATCCAACTAAATATATAATTAAAATTTTAAGAGTGGTGAGGTATAATCTTTGCTTGGTAATCACTCAAAAATCATTTTCTGAGTAGATAAAAACGAACTCTTTCCAGGAAAGAAAATACACCACTTTGTAAGCATATAGGATTACACGATTATTTTCATTTTTCTGTATTCCTTTCTAGTTGTTTCCCCCAAGGCACACTTTTACAAACCTGAAATTGGTATGCATACACACGTAACTCTGATTTTGCTTTTACTTCCGTATTACAATTTGTCCAACGTATCTATACTGTTTTCATAATTACTTCTAAGACTACATGATTCCTCAAGAAGAAACACCATAACTTTTGTTACCATTCTCTTCATGCTGGTCATTTAATTATTTTCCCAGTTTGAGGACACTGTATACAATATTACAGAAAGCACATTAACTCACGTTGCTCTTGCTTCTGATGAAACGTTCACTTAGTGGTATTGATATGAGCGGAATGTTGGGCGGGTCATAAGGTAGGATGCATGATCCCAGAACTAGCGCGTGAAAGGACGCTCCTTACCTCCTCCAAAGCTTGTATCAGCTGCACAGTTTTTCTGCCTGCAGCAGTGGAATCATCATAATTTAAAGACAATATCTGCTTTGAGATCTCTCTGAACCAAGCTTGAAGGTTTTCTGTTAACACAAAAACAAGGAGAAACTACTGAAATCCCAGAACAGCCACCGCAGCCTCGATCTGATGGGCTTAGGTGATCCTTCCGCCTCAGCCTTCCAAGTAGCTGGAACTTCAGGCATGCACCGCCATGCCTGGCTAATATTTGGATTTATCGTAGAGACGAGGTCTCACCAAGTTGCCCAGGCTGGTCTCGAACCTGTGGGCTCAGGCAATCCTCTCACCTCGACCTCCCAAAGTGCTGGGATTATAGGTGTGAGTCACTGGGCCTGGTTTCAAATCTAGTTCTTACCGAGCTTTTGCCAGGTGGCTAGCACAGCCGCTAGGAATTCTCCAGACAACAATACGACGCCTGGAGCATGCAACCTGGGAGAATCGATTATACTTCTACACAGTGGCTTAGCCAACAATGCTTGGCCAGCCAGGACTGAAGGCCCATGTATGCATCATATGAGTAAGTGTGAGGGTGGCAGAGGCAGCAAGGAAGCGTCGGAAAGGACCTGGAGGACGCAACCTGGGTGCCAGGGCGTCTTCTGGAGAAGAGAGGCTGGGGGAGAGCTAGGGAGTCAGAGGTGAAGAAAGGCGTCCATCTAGAGGGAGGAGGACGGCCAGCGGAGACTCAGGGCAGGAGTGACATGATACGTTCTGGGGGGGGCAAAGGAGATCGGCACACCAGAGTGTGGGCACGGGTGGCAAGTTGCAGGGATGTCTGGTCGGCTCAGGGGGTGCCGTCTGCACACACAAGCCAGCGGGCACTTTTCCCTGCAGAGCAAGGGAAGGCTGCCGACCCGCACTGTGCACTGCCACTTGTGCACTGCACGTCTGCGCTGCCTTACCCCTCACAGCACTCCACAGAGGCGAGAATCGTCAGCCGTGTCTCACTAAGGAGGCTGACGCTCAGAGCAACTGCGGTCTTACGCAGGCCACAGGTGCCAGGTGGCCAGGCCCAGAAGTACACAGCTGTGTCCAGGTCCAAGGCTTTTCATGCTTATCAGTGGGATGGCCCCATGCTAGGAAGAAAACTTAATGACTTAAACATATTTCTTTTTTTTTTTGTTGGAGTCTTACTCTATCGCCCAGGCTGGAATGCACACGCTCATGCCCATCGCAGCCTTGACCTGCTAGGCTAGGGCAATCCATTTACCTCAGTCTTCCAAGTAGCTGGAACTACAGGCACTCGCCACTGAGTCAGGCTAATTTTGGATTTACTGTAGAGATGAGGTCTCTCCAAGTTGCTCAGGCTGGTCTCAAATACCTGGGCTCAGGCAATCCTATTACCTCTGCCTCCAAAAGTACTAGGATTACAGGCGTGCGCTCCCACGCCCAGCTAACTTTTGATTTATTGTAGAGACAAGGTTTTGTCAAGTTGCCCAGGCTGGTCTCAAACCCCTGGACTCAGGCAATACTCTCACCTCCACCTCCC
Source organism: Carlito syrichta (assembly GCF_000164805.1). NCBI lineage: Eukaryota > Metazoa > Chordata > Mammalia > Primates > Tarsiidae > Carlito > Carlito syrichta. The sequence goes on along the minus strand of NW_007248087.1, from coordinate 71,992 downwards.
AAAGTGCTGGGATTACAGGCGTGAGCCACCACACTCAGCAACTTAAACATATTTCAAGAACAGGCATGAGGAGCACTTTCTGTGCAATGGAGGATAAGGAGTAAGAGAAAGAGCACAAGAGCTGGAGTCCGAGGAAATGAGCATGACCAGGCCCTGCCCCTTTGTTGCCTGAGGCAGATAATTACAATTTTAGGCTCCAGTTTCCTTATATATAAAATCAGAATTCAGGCGTGTGTCTCCCAGGGCCATAGGGATCAAATGAGAAGACTCTGTGAAAGTATTTTCTGAAGTGAAAAACACTAGGCAGCCATGAAAGAGCAGGGAATCGTCTGATCACTGAAGCAATGCTCGCATTTCTAAGGACCTAAAATAAACGATCAGAGATTACTGTGCTGATTCTAGACAACTGATCCAGTCAGATGGCTGCAGGTGGTTGTTTTGCTTTTTAGCAACAATATGGTGACCTGCAAGAGAGTTACTGATTTCTATCATGTCATTATAAACTTGCTGACTTGTCCCAATAGGAGCAGTAACACAATTAGGAAACATGTTTTAGACCAAGCACTCAGCATCAAATCAGTCAATGAAAGCCAAAATACAGTAATCCCAAGCTCATACTGATCATGTTTTTAAATAAGAAGCTAAACTAAAGCAATTCTACTGCATAATTAACTTCATCAGAAATAAATCTGACAGTTAAATCAACATTAAGTATTAAAAACTAAAGTCTACTTGCCATCTTGGAAATCAGAGTGGCTTTTCAGGGGCAATTTTACAAGTTTCTATAGATAAAAATTTGAAGTGATGCCACTATTTTCCTACAGATAAAATTTTCTGAAAGAAGTAGGATTGAAAGAAATAAAACCTGAGCTGTTTCCTTTCCAAAACAGCCCTCTCCTGGCACTAGAGGGCAGGGGCGCTGGCGAGCAAGAACCAAGCACGGCTGAAAGACAAGCACCTTAGACGTCATCTGCCTGGTAGGTCACCAGCCCCGCTGGATGATGCGTCCTTCTGGGAAGACCAGGGGGCGACAGCTCCACCCCCACCCCCAAATGCACATTAGCTGACATGCGAGACTGGCACACCAGGAAGACAGAGGCAGATGACGACTCTCAGTTCCATCTAGGAACCAGAGTCACAGGAACCTGGGATTTCAAAGTAAGGTATAAAGTGGGTATGAGCATCGCCCAAAGGAGCACAGAGCCGTAAGCGGCCAAACCCTAACTTCATCAGACCCTCATAAGCGATGCTGAGGACATCATTTGACGATGAAAACATGAGGACCAATTCTTTTTTTTTTTTCCCTCGAGTTGGAGTCTCACTCTGTCGCCCAGACTGGAGGGCAGTGGCCGCTTACGGCCACCGTAGCCTCGACCTGCTGGGCTCCGGCAATCCTTCCGCCTCAGCCTTCCGAGTAGCCGGAATTACAGGCGCGCACTGCCACGCCCGGCTGTTTTTGATTTATTGTAGAGAGGAGGTCTCGCTGCCCAGGTGGGTCTCGAACCCGTGGGCTCAGGCCGTCCGCTCACCTCAGCCCCCCTACAGGTTGAGCCGCCGAGCCCGGCTGAGGACCCATTCTTGAAATGCCACCCTCTAGAGTCGCACATCACAGTCTGCAAACATCTCAAACACCAACGTGTACTCTTCTGCAGTTACCGTTTTTCTCCACTCTGGTGAGGGGCTTCACTCCCGAAAAGACCTCGGCAAGCTCGGTCATCCGCTCGGAACCCTCCTTCCTGTAGAGCTCCCACTTGGCTTGCTTTTCAGAAAGCATTTGTTTGAACATCTATTGAAGAAAAAACACACAGTAGGCTGCTTATAGGAGGACAGGAGTAAAACCCAATCCGCTATGAAAAACACCAACAACGCTGACCAGGGCCCTGGGACAGCTTTCGGGCATTCTGTCACACACAAGCCAGGGACACAGCCACACCCCCCCCCACAGCAGCCCTGGCCAAAGCATCCCCCGGAGGCTGTGGACCTGCTGATGCCCAAGTCCCACCTCTAAAGATTCTGGTTCAAAGGCCTGAGTAGGCTTAGGAATCAGCAATTTTATTGTGAAATTACATTTGTGACCACTACCCTATGGTTCTTTCTAGGCAACAATATCTGCAATTCTCATTTGATTAGTCTGGGAAGGTCTGAGTATTATCTTCTCACATGACTGGGGAATGAACTAAACTTCCTATAAATGGTGCTTCCTGTTTTACTATCTAGTAATTCTGCTTATTCATTCACTCCTTCATAACATTTAAATCCCACAGAGACTTGGGCAGAGGAGAAAATGGTGTAACTCTGAGTTTTATTTTTTAAATTTAACAAACGTAAAAAGCAAACTTATTTCTCACAAAGGACATGCCATCTCAGTCACAGGTATGGGTTTCTTGACAGGGCTCTCGTGATATAAACGTGTTCACAAACACTGACTTTTCTCTTGAGAAGTTCTCCATCATCATCATCCTAACAGATTCTGACAAGATGAACCGTGGGAGGGAGACTCTATCTGCAACTGAGTCTCACGGCTTTGTGGAATTCTGGGATGCCTGTGGAGGAGGGTCTCAGTGATCTGGGAAGGAGGACTCATCAACAAAACGGTAAGCAGGAGGACGAAGGACAGTGAGAAATACCCAGAGTCCACCCTGTCTTCCTGCATGCCTGGGACTGACTAGTGCCATTTGACAATGACCAAGCATCAAAACGAAATCACGCCAAGGCCTCTACAACAAGGCGAATGGCTTCAAGCCCTTTAGACACTTATTCATGTGACCTCACAGGGCTCAGGCCTTGTAAGAAGGAATCTGGGGTAGATCTGGTCCCTGAACTGGGAAATGCACTGTCCTATGAAGATGAGAAGAAACAGGAACAGTTACAGTGTTTTTAGAAGAATCGGAAAGTGATTCTAGAAACGGGTGGGGTGGGAGGCCAGAGAGGAAAGAGGCTCAAGAACCAAGCTGAAATGTCAGAAGTTCAAACGCATCCTTTCCTTGCTCAATCTGTACTGGGTGGTTTTTTTCTTTCTGCCAGGTCTTTTTCTCCCTGAAGCCCTTTAGCACCATGCCGATGTGACCTTCCCTCCAACTGAACAGACACAAGGAAGCTGTTCATTTCACTGCAGCCGAGTCCACAGAATAGATTCACGACTTGGTCAGACAGTTCAGACTTGCCCTGACTTGTACTCAACAACAGAGCTGAATGTAACCTACAGAATGCTTGGGTCCCAGGTGTTCCAGGTCATGGTCCTAACTGGGCTGAGGGCATTTCCATCATGGGCAACTCTCACTTGCCTCTGAAGGACCAGTTTTGCTTTGAGCAAGGAACGTGAAGTCTGGTTCCTGTTCTTGGGTCCTTTCTAGCTTCTCCTCTTGGCTTGCTCTGTCTTCCCCACTATACTGAGAGCTCCTAGATGGGAGGGACCTTGTTCATTTGTGAATTCCAGCACCCAGCTGGGAAGAGAGTATGCCCTCAATAATTATTTGCTATTCAGAAAATAACTAGTTAGAAAACATTAAATTACTAGATCAAAAAGGGTGGAATTTCTCTGATCTTATGAAATTATACCCAGACAAATCACTGAGGATAATGCTTGGTCATTATGTTAATGATACCGCTTCTGTTTATCCTCAGCTTCTCAATAGGGGACTAGAGTGTCCTCCCATACCTAGAAGATACAGAAACATCCAGGACCCCTCTAACCAGACGAGGCAAGGCAAAGATCAGTTCTGAACGTGCACTGATGTAAGAGGCTAGATCCTGGGTGCGCCTGATCCAAACTCCCAGGGTTACTGGCTATGAGACTGGGTATTCCCAGGGACTGAGGGTTTCTCGAGGGGTGAGACTAACCTGAAAACGTCCTTCGGGGAACCCAAGTCCTTGAAGCCCTTAAGATGACCTTGTTCACGTGCAACCTGGTAGGTCTTACGGCTCTGCACTCCTGCAAGGGGCCCAGCCTGGGCTGGCCCCTGTCCACCCTCCCGCCTCAGCTCACACCTTTCTCGCTACCCTCTGCTCCAGTCAGCTGGTCTTTCAGGTCCTTGAACTGGCCATGCTCTTCCCCACTCGGGAGACTCAGATACCTTCTCTCCTCCCTCCAGAATGTTCTCCATGGTGCTCTGGACCTTCGTCTGGCTAATGCAAACAGATTCCTTTCCAGGGCCCTTCAGAAGCTTGTGCTTCTCTCCCACAGAAGTCTTCGGGCTAGCACAGGATCCTGTATTTTAGGTACTTGGAGACACACGTTCCTTTCCTTCAGAGCATGTACCTCAGTGTAACTGACATTCTGGACGTGTGGCTCTGACTAAGGTATGCATTCTTCCTCAACTATGACCATACAGTCTGTACCCTTCCCCATCTCTATATCCCCAGTGAGAGTTAGCAGTCAATGCTGGGCAAATGTTTAATACTGTCCTTTGGCCATTAGAACTATCTCAGACACCTAGAATCTGTAGCTTGAATCAGAGGCACAGAGACTCAATTGTACTCTTTAAAAAATTATTTTCAAGCACAATAAAGCTAAGACTCTGTATTCATTCAGCACCGTTACCTCTTTGAGTATAAACTCAAACTGTGCCGTGTCCAAGAGCAGCTGGAAAAGGATCCTGGGGTTGTGCCGAGAGTCGGTCAGAATCTGGTCCTTGATCTGACGCAGGCGTTTGTTGTTTGGGTCGCATGCTAGAAATAGAAGACAAGTGTTATCTGGTTATTATGTGTGTAGAAGAGATCCACGAGCTCAGGTGAATCCTTAAACACATTCCTTCATTTTAAGCATTTACAAAGTAACAAGCAAAAGGTGTATCAATGACAAGTGGTGAAATACCGTCCATCTATGCTGTGAACTATCGAACTGTGCAGCAACAATGGGATCGGCCATGGACTGTCACCCTTGACATGTTGCTGAGTGAGAAGAGTGACTGGCAGAACGGTGACTCCACACCACGTGAGCATCCTGGGGGCGGCTTGCAGTTCCGGCCGAGTGGACAGGCAGAGCCTTTTGGGACTGCCTCGCAGGTGGTGGCCTCCTCATGGCCTGTCTGCAGCTGCTTTCGCTTTGGGCACTGGTCCTCCTTGCCACTCCACTGTGGACGGCAGGCCTGAGGTTGCTTCCCTTGGAGAGGTCTGCTTGCAGGCATCTGGGAATGGGAATTTCGGGAAGAGACGCCAACCCCATTTTGAGAACTCATAAGAAAGGCTCACTGTGCCTTAACTGTTTTCACAGACAGTGCTTTCCTTCTGGAAATCTGGAATTTTATGTGACTCCAGAGGGAGAGATCCTGGAAGCTTGCCCCCGGTTTCCTCTGGACTTCGCCCCAGGCGCCTTTTATCCTTCGCTGATGTTGCTTTCTATTCTTTTCCTGTGACAAAGCACGGCCATTATTTGCCTCTTAGTACAGCATTGGACCTGGTTGTATCGCTCCTGCCTGACAACTCAGGGCAGCAGGATTACTGATACCACAACGCAGCACCTCCAAACAAGAAGAATCAGACCTTGTGAAGGCCCATGGGTCTGGCAGGTACACAGAGCTTTCTGACCTGTCCACTTCCCTGGTGTACAGAGTTAAAACAACTAGGCCAAGGTCACAAAATGAGGCAGCGACTGACCCAAGGTCAGAACACCAGATGTCCTAATTCTCAGTTCAGTCTATCAGCTGCCAAGCTAAACCATTTCAGAGAAAATAAACCATAAATTAAAAGCACAGAATAACACATACTGATATTTGCTGAGATGGATTTATGGACAAGGCCAATTACTTACCTAAGAAAGAATAAGAAAGGTGGATGAGGCAACATCCTTACAAGTTAAAGATACTGCTATGGTTTCCATGTGTCACCCAAGAGCTCATGGGTCAGAAACCCGTGGCCCCTGTGGCAGTGGGGAGAGACAGAATCTTTGGGTGGTGACTGGGGCTTGAAAGCTCCACGGCACGGCTGGATTAATGCCATGACCACAGGAGGGGGCTAATTATTGTGAGATGGCTCCGTCACAAAAGGGACTCTTTCTCGTACATGCTCTTCCGCCCTGTTTGCCACGGGAGGCCCCGTCAGGAGCTGGTGCCATGCTTGTGGACCTCCCAGCCTCCAGAACTGAGAGGTGACTAGGCTTCTCAATTGCCCAGTCTGTGGCATTCTGGTATAGCAGCAGAAAACAAGCAAAGACAGACCTCTAAACTGCAAATGAAGTCAAAATACAAACTCTAGGACGACAGACAGGAGGTTCAGAGCTGAGTAAGGCACAGGTGGAAAGCCTCACTAGCACTGCACACGCACCTCCTCGTCCCCAGCCCTCCCGTCAGAACCCGAGGACTGTACGTCAGGAACCACCATGCTACAGGAGCACATACCACAGGTGGCTCTGGTGCTTTAGTTATGGGGGAGCTTGGAGAAGGCTGGTTTATACACTGATTTCCAAGTGGCTCCAGCAGGAGGAGGCCGTGACAACCTGGAAAAGAGCGTCTTCGTGGGAAACTGCAGAGTTGTCATGAATTCCCCAAAATTATCTGGGAGGAAATACATCGGAAAAGGTGACACTGACTACACAAAGAACATTTTCTCAGTTTCATATTTGCTATCTAAACAAAAACCGAGCAAACTCAAGGCATTTTGCTTGTCTTTCTATCAGTTCTAAGTCAGCCGGGAGTCTTCTGACATGCTGCTTTCACTCCTGGGTAGGGAACGTAAGTGCCAGCTGTTGGGCAGATACTCTGTACTCCTCCGTGCACTCATGCTGAGCTCTTTGCTGCAAATCAGGTTTGATGTCAGTGCTCGAAGGGCCGTCAGGTGCTGGCGCCAAGCTCCTGGACTGCCCGGCCTCCACAACAGCTTTTGTCAACAGCTCAAGACACCGAAGAAGCCTCCCGAGCAGGGGTCCAGCAACTCAGCAGGGGGCAGCAGAACACGCCTGCCTTTCTGCATGGCATGGGCCGAAATACCACATAAGCTAAATAAGCAGTTACTTTTCACACATATGACTCACAACCAGAGAGGCCAATCATTTGTTTCTCATAAATTATAACCCTGTGCGATTGGGTCTGACAACTGCCAGGCACAAAATGAAAGCCAGATGGGGCTGAAGATAAGATCACAGACCTCTGGCAAGCCGAGGCTGTCCCTGGCAGGGGCACAAATTCAGGAGACGACCAGCTTTCAGAGCAGACACGAGTTGGGCTGTTGTACAGAAGACCACGAGCTGAGTCACTAGAAAACCACAGCTGGTTTCTGACAGGATGAAGTGAGGACCCTGGATATTTAAGAGTGTGGGTGTAAGGGAGATTATAAGCTGAGTCAACGTAGTAAAATCCTCGAATTAGAACTGAAGCTTATGCAAAAAATAAACTCTACTAATGAAAAACACCAGTTAGATGATTAAAAGCTTTACGATTTACTGTGGGTAAATTGTAAATGTATCCAGGCCAATAAGCGAAGCAATGAACAAATCTGGAAGGCAGCATCATGAGAAAGGCTTGGGAGGCTGGGGGGAGGCTGAGGAGGAAGTCCACACGCTTTTCAGGACACAGGGGATGAGGAGGGCCAGCGCTGCTCCGGCTGCAGCCCCCACAGGATGCAGACAGGCAGCGGCTGGAGGAGGCGTGCAGTCGCCTTGGCGGGGAAAGCTGCGAGGCGGGGCAGCCAGGTTCCCCAGGGCTACAGAGCAATCAGCTGTGCAGCTTCTCCTAGACACAGCCGTCTCTGGAAGGTCAAGGACGTGCTGAAGGCAGAGCCTGTCTCCAAGCAGGGTCATGAGGACAAAAAGCAGAGGGTCCACAGGGCTGGTGAATGTCATGTCTCTTAGGGGGGAAACACGCAGTCTCAGTGAGCAAATTCATTAGGTGATCAGTGATGATCAGATGTCTGCGAAGCTTGAGGAAAGGCCCCAGCTCTGAATGGGCTGAGGTGCTTGTTCGACTTTCTTTTCTGCCACTACACCAAGAGTTTTAGGTGCAGCTCGTGGAGTTCTGGAGCATTTCCCATGGCCTGTGCAGCTCCTGAACTTCGTGGCCATAGTTCACGTGGATAAAGGTTGCGAAGGGGACCACGACCCAGAAAAGGCCAAGACCCACTCCACCCTCCGCGAGCACTCCGGCCTGGCCAGGCTGGCCACTCGGGGGGCCCGTGCATCTTCCTGTGATTCCAAAACCACATCACTTGCTCCATCACTTCAGCAGCCTAGAATTTCCTCTAGTCTTTGCTGCGAGTCTTTTTTCGTTTTATTTGACTCATGTATTTGCTTTTTACTCTGCCCCGTCGCTTCTCTGAAAGCTTCAGCCTCCCTCCTGGGCCTGCTGAGTTCCACCCCCACGTGGTTCCTTGCGGACCCCTGCCACTCCTCCCTCCAAGCAACATTTCTCCCCTGACCTGGACCAGATCCCACCAGCTGTTGGGGTTACACACTTGGCTCTCATTTTCTGCCTTGACCTTAGATCAGTTTTCCATGGCTGCTCCAATCAATGACCACACCAGTAGTGGCTGAAACCACACAAACGTGTCCTCTATAGCTTCAGAGGTGGGTTCTGACAGGGGTGATCATCGAGGAGTTGGCAGGGCTGGCTCCTTCTGAGGGTGCAACGGGAGGGGTGTTTTCTCGCCTTTCTCAGCCCTGACGCTGCCTGCGTTCCTTGGCTTGCGGCCCCGGCCATCTTTAAAGCCATCAAGGGGCGGGCGACTCTTTCTCACGAAGCTCTCTCTCTGGTTCTGACATTTCTGCCTCCCTCTTTCCGATCCGATTTAAGGACACCCAGGAGTGCACTGGGACAATCCAGGATCATCTCCTTATTTAAAGGTCACTGATCAGCAACCTCAACCCCTCTTCCATGGAATGCCACACTCCAGCAGGTTCCAGGATTAGGAGCTGAATGGACCCCTGCGGGGGAGGCAGCGTGAGTGCGGAGGTCTCGCCCTGCCCACGGCTGACCTGCAGCCCTCCCGCCCTCTTCACACGCACACACCTGACTCCCCAGCCTCATCCCGACAAGCTCCTTGAACCTGGGCGCTCAACGTCCTCCTACTCTACAGAGCCGGATGGTAGCTGGCAGGGGAGAGCTACCCTGCTGGGTTGCTGACTTATCCAAGTTGACACAAAAGCGACTGACTTGAAAAAGCAGCTCGCACCTTATCCCAGGCCTCTCTCCCGCAGCCCCGCTTTGCCCAGGAAGGAGGTCCTGGTCCACCAGCTCTGTGTGGAGTAGCAGAGGCAGCCTACCAGCGTCCGCCGTGTGCAGCATGAGCCAGCGGATGGCCACGTTGCAGTCTCTCAGACAGTTCAGAAGCCGCGGGATATTGTCCAGAACCATCTCCTCCCTCAAGTAACCTTCCTTCAGAAACTGCTGTACTTGGGCATGCACTCGATCGCTGACGGCGGCGTATCTGCTTGCCTTTGAAAATAAAAAAACTTGAGTTACATTAAAAAAATTATTTATCTTGAAAATGAATTGCATTCAGATGAACCCTTGACAAACAGCATTTCTATGTAAAATGAATAACGTATGACTATGAAAACCGGCTTCTCGGACATATCGAAAAGAGACCTGGACTTAGAATTCTGAGACCATGCCCTAGTTCTGCCTGTGATTAACATCGGTGTGACCCTGGGTTTAAACTTATGTCCCAGTCTCTTCAGATGTCAAATGGAGAGCCAGACCAGGCAGTTCCTCAGGCCCTTCCACTCTTAGCTTGGGAGACACAGGATACAATGCCAGAGGCCAACCTGCCTATTCTTAATATTGACAAAGGGGCAGAACAGAGCAGAAACACTCACAAGATGAGACTTCTACAGGCCTATGAAAGCTTAACCAAACACACACCTTGGCTTGTCAAAACAGAATTTTCAAACCAGCCTTTAGAATTTGGTCATTCTGCTTTACTAAAGCAAGAATCAAATGTTAAGCACCACTAACCCAGTCAAGTCAGCTTAAAATTACAGTACCAAGAAACTTCCAGAAAAGTCACAAAGGAGAAAATGCAATTTTGGAAAGGGATTTAAGTAATGAAAAATTAATGCTCTGATGTCAGTAAGGATGGAGGTGTCACTTTCTCTATTTCTAGGAGATATGCCAACATGGAAATTACTTTGTGCATTATTTACGTCATTCAATTCATCTGAATAAAACATGATGAAGTTTTTGAGTCAATGTCACCCACCCACACAGGAAACCTATAATCCAATCAGGATAAGGAACATAACCATTTAGAAACATCAAGTATGTTCCCCAATAAAAAGATTTCATTTTCCTTCCTCTCTCTGCTCAGATATTTTCTTCTGCCTTACATTTACAACGAAGAGACAGAATATTGCTACTGAAACTTTTAAGATGAACGCCTCGAGTCTTGCTGCTCATGCCATAAATCAGAAATGATGAATTTAAATGACAGTGACAGGACATACTACCTGCATCCGCTTACAATCTTCACCACCATCCTGTGGGTGAAACCACACTAATTCTGGCTCCTGTGAGACAAGTTCTGTCCAAAGGACACGGACACTCAGCAAGGTCTTAGGGCACTCCGTCTTCCTTTTGGCCCAAGTCTTCGTATACATATACTCCACAGGTTGAAAACCTACAGTTATGTCTTACTCTAACATGCAATCTTCACCTTTCATCAATCCTGGCACTAAAATGTCTACGTGAATAGTTTCCCGACTCCTTGGGAAATCTACCCAGACCCTCTCCTACTTCCTAAGCCAGGCCTGCAGCCACAGAGAAGCCGCCGATCACACAGAACCCACCTGTTCTTTGACATTCGTAAGGTCCAGGGTATTGTTCAAAGCCGTTTTTGCAGCTTTGTAAGGTTCCCAAGCGTCTGCTAGGTTAACTGTGATCCCCATGTAAATACTAATGACCTGAAAAAGGAGACACGGACTCAGCATTTGTGCAAGACCCACTCCTCCTTCAAGGCAAGGGGCTGGGCACACAAGGTGGACGGAAGACACTGCCCCTCCACATTTAAAGTTCATTCCTATGAAAAACCCAGATGGTCCAGATACACAGGTGAGCGTCCTGATGGTTAATTCTCCTTGGTGGATTATTCCTTTTAATGTTACATATGATCTCTTTATTATTATTTATTTATTATTAATAAATAATAAATAAATTATTTGTGTTATTTATTTGTGTTATTTATTATTAACCCTATTAATGTTTTCCTTTAAAACTCTATATTGCATGGCATTAACATTTTTCACTAGTTTTTCATTGGTTGGCATTTGCCTGGCATATCTCTTTTTAATTTCTTTATTGTGAGTGTGCCAGGATGTTTTTCTAGGTGTGTATCTTATAGGCGTCATGTAGCTGGATTCTGGCTTTCCTGAATACTAAACACATCTCTGATGACGGTATTAAGGCCACAGCTTCTTCCTGAAGCCTAGGAACACGAGGCCAGTCTGTATGTTCCTCCCAGTTGCCTGACTCTAAGCTCACGCGTATGACTCACCGTTGGCCGGGAGCCACCACCTCCTAACATGGGCTGTGCTTCTCAGACCCCCAGGAAGTCAAAGGCCCCTCATCAGTTAAGGGGATTCGACAGCTGGTAACAAGCAGGACGAAGCCTGCCGCCTGAGAATGGGATCCAATGCACTATATTTTGTTAAGACCTCTGTGTGGGAAGAAAGCATTTCTCATATTTTAAGCATGAAGCAAGTTTTACTCCTTCAAGAGTTGGCATTTTTAAGGGAAACAATGTTTACAAAGCTTCAAGCATGTCTTTGCAGTAATAAAAGACTTAATAGCCCCATCAGTCATCTTACAGATAAAAACTTATTATAAAAGTGAAAATTCTACTCAAAAGTGACAAATTACATTAATTCTGCTAGCTTAGATTAAAAAAAAGACAGGAATAAAAAACTTTATATAGCTGAGTTGCAATCCCAGCAGCTAAAGCAATATACATTTTACTACACGGTTTTACTAAGGGTATTCATTTCAGAAAAGTACTAATGGATTTTTCAGGAAATTTTATTGACTGATTTATACCTTCACATTATGATTTATAAAATTCTCAACAAACTTAAAACAATTTTTCCCAAGTGGCCAGGTGCGGTGGCTCATACCCATAATCCCAGCACTTCGCGAGGCTAGGTGGGAGGATTGCTTGAGCCCAGGAGTTCAAGACTAGCCTAAGTAACATAGTGAGACATCGTCTCTACAAAAAATAAAAAAATTAGCCAGGCATGGTGGCATATACCCGGAGTCTCAGCTACTTGGGTGGCTGAGGCGGGAGGATCGTCTGAGCCCAGGAGGTGGAGGCTGCGGTGAACCATGGTTTTGTCACTGCACTCCAGCCTGGGCGACAGAGTGAAACCCTGATTCAGAAAGAACATTTTTACCTGTGTGATTTTATGGGCCATCATTTATAACTTTGTAATCTCTGGGTCAAAGGCCAAATAGTAGGAAATTAGTTCTCGAGTAAATTTACTACCGAGAGAAAAGAAGCAGAACTTGCCCAGTTATCTGGAAAGTACTTGTCCACAATCTCGCGCATTTTTGCCTGCTGGGTGTGGAGAATGGCAGGCTCGAAGTAGAGGACCACGTAGAGCATGGCGGCTTGTGTGGCCAAGGCAGTGCTGCGGTGCTCTGGCAGGGGGTATGCCGAGACCTGCAAAACAGAAAGGCGCCCCAAGAGGCGGCTGTGGCACCCTCTGATGTGGATACGCGTGAGTTATGTCATCCGCTTCTGGGACACGCCTGTCTCTCCACAGCCCGGCACCCTTGGGATGCAAACACCAGAAGCAATCCTCAGCCCGTGGCACTGGCACCCGTGGCGCCCTTCCTGTCCGTCGCCCCATAGTGTTCTCCTTCCACCCTACACTCTGCTGCAATTCTAAGTCTTTCCTTGGTAAAGAAGGAAGTCCTAACCCAGCGCCTCCATGGCGTCCACTGTGGCGTCCTTCCCACCAGACAATCCCTTAGGATGGATGGGCTTACTGCCGCTAATGTCTCACTTTCTGTATTATTTGAGCCCGTCATACTGGACCTGCACCCGCATCCCAGTGGGGTTTCCTGAGGTCACTTATGGCCTCACAACCACAAACTCCCAGGCTTCTCTTCAAAACCCCCTTGCCATCCTCAGAGGAGTGAGGGTCTCTCCTCCTGGGCTTCCTAGATCCCACTCTCTCTCTCTCCAAGCATGGCTGAGTCCTCCTCTTCGGCCTGTCTTACGCTCTGTTCCCAGGGCTCCCGGCCCTCGTGCCCTAGGAACCTCAGGCTGCACGTAGGACATATCGCCTGGAGCTTGCAGAGCAGAAAGGGGAGAAATCATCGTAAGGACAGACACTGCCAAGTCAGGGAACTTGCAGGCGGGCGCATGGTCAGGCCCCGGGAGAGGCTGGGGCTGTGAGCCAGACGCCTCCATGCTTCCCCTTAACACGTCTGCCCCGGTCTCCCTCCAGACCGTTCTCCACGCGCATGGCACATGATGGGAGCTGCAACCCAAACTGCTTCCCAGGCCCAGTCCCCAATTCCCTGGAGACAGAGAATCTGAAGCACTGGCCAAGGGCAGGGGGACATGTCTCAGCCAGAGTGAGAGCCACCAGTCATGGGGGGGGCAGGGTGAAGAAGACACGGCACAGTCACAGCTGAGCCCTTGTGTGGATGAAGGCCACGGGGCCGGCGAGCATGGAAGCCCCGAGAAGCACTTCAGGAAGCCGCGGAGCATGGGGACCAATGGGAGGCAGGACGGTGGGAGGAGAAGCACTGAACAGTGCGTGCTTCGCATTCACAGAGGCTGCGTTCCCGCCATGGCTCTGCTCCCCTGTAACGGGACCGTGTGAACGTGAGCTATGTGCTCCGTGTCTCACTTTTCTGACCGCAACACAAGGGAGATGCCACCCACTCTGTAGGACTGTGGTAAGCGGGGGAGAGTGCTGCCTGGAAGGCCCTCCGTGAGGCTGCTGGATATGGAATTCTTAGCCAGTGCAGCTTCTAATTTGAGTTGTTAAAAAAAACCCCTAAAAACTAAAACCTCTTATTTACATCTAACATATTCACCCAGAACCCTAACAGGCCACCCGGAGAACTGTGCAGAGCAGCTCTGTCCTGTGATAAATGCCGTCCACAGGGGCCAATCTTTACTCTCTAACAGCAATAAAAATACAGCCTCTAAAATTACGTTTTCTTGCGAGCAATAAAGCCCAAAGGCAACTTTCCTTGTTATTCCTTTGAGTGAGTGAATGACACACACAGGCGGGCAAGGTGACCTCCATGTGCCACGGGAGCTTCATGGCTCTGTGGGCGCCTCCTCGGCCTGGACTGCCTCTCCCTTCCCTTTGTTGCCTGCTGTGACCCTGCTGCCACTGCTGCTCCATGGGCTCTCTGTGCTTACGGTAACGCTCATCTTGCTTTAGTAATTCCTTCCACGGTGTGGCTTCTTTCCCAAGCTACAAGCTCAGTATGGCTGGGGTACGGCCTGTCTTCCTCAAGACGGCCCCCAGCACCCAGCGCATGACGGGGCACGTAACACACACTTAGTAACTATTTCTTGAATGCGTGACTGAAAGAATGCATTTCGTGGCTGGGCGTCGTGCCTCATCCCTGAAATCCCAACATTTTGGGAGGCCGAGGCAGGAAGACTGCTTGAGCCCAGGAGTTCGAGATCAGCCTGGGCAACACAGTGAGACTTTGTCTCTCTGAAAATAAAAAAACAAAAATTAGCTGGGTGCATGCCTGTGGTCCCAGCTACTCAGGAGGCTGAAGCAGGATCACAGTAACCCAGGATGGTGCCACTACCCTCCAGCCTGGGTGACGGAGCGAGACCCCAACACAAAAACACAAAAATAAGTAAGTAAATGAACACACACATCTCCTTCCCCAAAGTTCACATCCCACCTGGTTGTAAATATCATCAGATCTCAGTCGACCAATGACCATACTGACGAAGGATTCATTGATAGGCACTCTCTGGAAATAGCTCTCGGGATAGCTGGGCGGTCTTTTGGCACCCGGTTGGCTGGAATAACCTGTACTTCGAAGCAGCTTACAAATATCATCCATATTTGAATCAGCAGAAGAGCGAGCAGCGCTGTATCATGTTCACCATGGGAAATACAAGGTCAAACAAACCACACATATTAGAGAAACTCAAGGTCCAGAAAAGCAGGAGAAATTACTTGCCTTTGCATAGTTTCAGGTTCAACCACACAGCCATTTATACCCTCAAGAGTCAACAACAAAGTTTTGAAAACCTGTTGATAAGATGTGTATTAGTTCTACGTAAAGGTCCACAATTCCTTTTCTAAAACCCTTGGGGCCAGATTTGTTTAAGAACACAGCATTTTTCAAATAAAAGAAAGTAATATGGTACATGGGTCATATATAATACTCCAGCAGAGTCTGAGTTGGCATCCTGTGTTCACACAGGTAAATGATTCCGGGGTAAAACTTATAAACAGTCACCAAAGCATGACAAACGAAGATCTCTCTCACCTCATCTCTATTCCAGGCAAGTCTGACTCCAGATGGTCTCAGGTCAGATTGTGCTTTGCCGCCAAGCATGTGACTACATGTATGTGAGCGCATTAATGAGAGTGTCTACCTGTATATGCATATTTTTTCAGAGCTCTTTGGATTTCAAAGTCGTGGATAAATAATATGAACCTGAACCAATGTTTCACAAATAAAAAAAATTTTAAATTATGTCAATTTAAAGTGGAAGACACATAAATTGGTTTTTCTAAGCAAGCTTCTCATTCTACAGAGATCTAATAAAAATGTCTATGATTTTCAGGGTGGAACAGTAAGCTCTGAAAGAAATGAACTGGACTCAAAATATTTTAGACTTGGAGAAGACCTCCTGTTTGGTGCAGGAATCTTCTACTACAACTCTGACTTGCAATTGTTCAGAGTCACTTCAATAATGGGTTCTCACATTCCAATGAATTAGCTGTTGTACTCAAAAGAACAAAGCCAGGTTTTAAAAACTGGGCTTGATAAGTAAACTTTTTATTCATATATATTTCCTTTTTTTTAAGTCAGTGTCTCACTCTGTCACCCAGGCTGGAGTGCAGTGACAAAAACAAACAAACAAAAAAACAGCTCAATGCAGCCTTGACCTTCAGGCTCAGGTGATCCTTCTGCCTCACCCTCCCAAGTAGCTGGAACTACAGGTGCATGCCACCATGCCTGGCTAAGTTTTTAAATATATTTTAGATAGGAGGTCTTGCTATGTTGCCCAGGGGTCTTGAACTCCTGGACTCAAGCTATCCTTCTGCCTTTGACTCCCAAAATGCTGGGATTATAAGCATGAGCCACCACGTCTGACCTTCTTTGTATTACTGAATGTTTTGTTTCTTCTAGGGACTATCAGAAATATAAGCAAGGCCATTCAAATTTCGTCTTTAAAAACATGGATGTAGCTGGGCTTGGTGGCTCAGCCTGTCATCCGGCGCCCTGGGAGGCTGAGGTGAGTGGACAGCCTGAGCCCATGGGTTCGAGACCCTCCTGGGCAACTTGGCGAGACCTCATCTCTACAATAAATCAAAAATTAGCTGGGCGGGGTAGCGCGCGCCTGTAGTTCCAGCTCCTTGGAAGGCTGAGGCGGAAGGATCGCCGGAGCCCAGCAGGTCGAGGCTGCGGTGGCCGGGAGCGGCCGCTGCACTCCAGTCTGGGCGACAGAGTGAGACTCCAACTCAAAAAAACAAAACCAAACATGGATGTTAAAACAGTTTATGGTCCAGCTGATGTGACTGACACGTGCAGCAGACACAGCTGACGTGAATGACTGACACAAGCGGCAGACACTCCTCCACATGCAGATACAGCTGAAGGACCAGCTAGTGGAGAAGCCCCACACTTCCTGCTCAGGAGGCAGCAGGGCCAGTTGCTGCTGAAGACAAAGCGCGCCCCACAATCCCCTCTCTGTTGCGGATCTTCCTCTCTTGCCCTATTAACTTTGTCCTGACTTGCAAGTTTGAAAATGTTAGGTCTGTCCCTCACATCTTCGTCCATGTTCCTGACTGACTTCTGCCTAGTGACCATGTCGTCTTCCCTGAATCTTGACTCTGACACTGACTTTGTCTTGGGTGTTTGACTCAATCATCCAACAACCTGAAAACCTGTATACTCGGTCCTGGAACTAGGAAGCTGGGTATAATGGCTCCCGTTTCCAGGACTGATTTCTTGGAGAATCCCAGCTCTGTACAGACACACATAACACACAACTGCAGATGTGTGCTGTAGTTTGGGTTCTGTTCCTGTGTGTACATGGGTAAGCATTCACTTTCAACCTGATCCTGAGTAATAACGCTCACCATTTCCTTGTATCTGCCAAGGAGCAATATTTGAAAATTTAAACAATAAAAACAAGGAGAATATTCATTAGGTTTCTAAAATCCTTTCAAATGTATCCTCAAGGTAAAGAAAATTCAGAATTCAGACTTCTTGTTTAAAACTGAGTTATCATCATCACAACAAAATCTGTATCTCTAATGACTTACATAGAGTATTTTACATGTAGTACATGGATTCTATGATTTGTAATCTATCACAGCATGCAGCATGGAATAATTGCTATCTTCTTACAAAATACTAGAAGAGACTCTTACACTGTATCCAAGAACACACAGCAGTCATCCACGACATGAGTGGTGTGACAGCACACCCTGTACCTTGCCATGCCAGCAGCAGTTCTGGGGGCATGTGCAGGCCCAGCCCAGAAATACCTGTATCGATAGTAGGAAACCAGCATTCTCTCTCGGACTTCCCCTTCAATCTTCTGGTCGATGACCAGCAGCATCACTCCATATAAGTACAGCGCTTCACACTGAGGAGAAAGGACAATCGTCAAACCCCCACTATGACACGTTCTCACAACGAAAAGCTGGCAATGGTTAACAAGAGAACTTGGCTCACATTTCTCCTAGAAGCTTTATATTTTAAGAAAAACACAGGCTTTCTCCGAAGGGTTCTCACTTTCTGTGCAGAATGGGCTTTGAAATATTGACGGGAAACACATTTGAATTCCTAGTAACTACCTTTCAGTTGACCCATTTTTGGTATTTTGCTTGGGACGCCAAAATGGAATCCCGATATTACGAATACCTCCTCATCATAAAGTCATGTACTTACTCGATAAACGTTTCCTAAGAGGCCACTCAGTACTAGGGACCAGGCTTGGGGCGTAGGGTGCCAAGTGAAGGAGTGGAATTCTTACACTGTGGAAGCTCAGACCGCCATCTCATCTTTCATTCACTTGCTATTCTGTCCAAAGCCTACCATGTTCTGAACTCAGATATGGACCTGCCAGTTGGAAAATGATTACCAGCTAATTTTGCTTCTCTTTTCTTTCCTTGTGACTTACAAGGAAAAAGGTGGTGATAAGTTGGCATTCTTGAGTTTCTGTCTTAACTGGTCACTATTACTTACCAGAAGTTGCTTTCCATCTTCATTGAGAAGCACAGTCTCTATGGTTTGCTGAATGTACACACCTTCGTTGAGATCATCCAGATATCTAAAAATGAAAACCCAGGTCAGGCTATTCATTTATAAACAGAACTTTAACTTTTTTCTTTTAAGTCGGGGTCTCAGTCTGCCATCCAGACTGGAGTGCGGTATTACAAACATGATCACCAATCACTGCAGCCTCGAACTCCTGGGCTCAAGCTATCCGTCCACCTCAGCCTCCCGAGTAGCTGGGACTACAGGTGTGCACCACCACACCCAGCTAATTTATTTTATTCTTTTTTTTTTGAAAAGACAAAGTCTCGCTTTGTTGCCCAGGCTTGTCTCAAATTCCTGGACTCAAGCGACCCTCCTGCCTCAGCCTTCCAAAGTGTTGGGATTATAGGCCTGAGCCACCTTGCCTGGCCAACTTTAACCTCTTGAAGAAGGAAAGATTTTTAAAAGCATGGCAGAACACCAGGCACTCAGACTTCAACTTTAGAGTGTGTGAGCTGTATTATTCCTAGAGATTTAGGGTGACAGGTTGACATGTACAGCTGTCCGAGTAAAAGGAACATTCCCTAGTCCTGATTTATGAATTGGATGTGTCTAGGCATAAAAGCCTAAGAATGTGGACTAGCTAGCTTAAGGGTTAATGAGGAATGGTGTCCCAAGAACCACAGAAGAGACAAAAAACGACACCAGTTCCTATTACTGAGTAAGTTCCTGTTCCCACTCTTCATATATAATACACTAGGAACAGGATCATAAACCACAGGACTGAAAGCTACATGGCTTAGCATAAACCGGGTTTATTATGATACTTCACAAGAGAACATTATATGTAATAAGATGCTAAAATACTTAAGGAAGGAAAAGACAATTATGTATGGCATGAACCAGGACGCTTTGCAGTGACACAGAAAGATTTCAATTTTCTCGCGTGTCCCCTTTCCCTCTCTAGCACCAGAACAAGCATTGACTAAAACCAATCAATACCTGTTTAAGTCTACAATGTATTTATGCACACTTTGAAATGCCAGATAAAATCTGGTGACAATTTCTATGTTGTTTTCACGAAATTCTTCATCTGTATCCTGGAGCTCTGGCTTAGCTTCCAGTTTGCTTTCCCATAACTCTGGACCCTAAGAGGAAAAACACATTTATGTGAAACCTCGAGAAAAGCATACTTTTTGGCAACAATTTCTAAATACTCTTTGCAAAACTTGTCCATATATATACAAACATACACTGAGTTGGAGTCTCACTCTGTCACCCAGGCTAAAATGCAGTGGCACACACATGGCCACTCCAGCATCAACCTGCTGGGCTCTGGTGATCCTTCCATCTCAGCCTTCCCAGTAGCTGAAACTACAGTCACACTACCATGCTCGGTTTATTTTTTATTTTTTGGAGAGACAAGATCTCGCCAAGGTGTCCAGACTGGTCTTGAGCCCACAGACTCAGGCAATCCACTCACCTCGGACTCCCAAAGTGCTGGGATTACATACAGGCTGAGCCACTGAGCCCGGTCTGTTCTTATATTCTTAAATATCAAAAGTTAAAGCAGAAAGCAATGAAGATAACAGAAGCCGAGCTACAAAATCCCTTTGAAAGAAAAGCATGCTGATCTTGGATGTAGTTAAAATTCATTTAAGGGCAGGGCACTGCAGTGACGTCAATGTGAAATACATTATACCAAAGCTATCTTTAAACAATTTGATAATACATGAGGGCTTTCACGTAACGCCTTGAACTTATTTTCAAGTTAGTGGCTGATATTAAATTTAGTTCAAATGCTTTTCTCTTTAACTCTTTTTTCCATAAATACTTAACATGATTTTTATGAAATGATAACAGTGAAAATGTTATAGAGGGAGATTACCTTAAAATAGCTGAAATCAAAGATGATCTCTCCATATTTCTGTTGATCAGCTCGATCTTTCAGCCTGAACACAGCAGGAATAAACTCGGAGAGCCTCAGGAGTTCAGCAATGATGGCATTGCCGCAGGAGACAATCCTCAGGATGGCCTGCCCACAGAGGTTGTTGTCAGCCAGAAAGTCCACCATTGTGAGGATGACCAGCTGCTCTGCCCTGGGCAGCAGGAACAACTGGTGGGCTTCCGAGTTGGTGTCTAGGGACGATCAGAGGAATTCAGGTTTGCTCCATTACGGAACCTGCATCAAGGAAAGTATGAATGTCTCCAGTGTTTAAGGAAACGTGTATATACAGATGAAACACCAACATTCTATTCTTCTTCCAAATTCACTAGCACAATTAGAACAAATGAATTCTGATAAGGGGGGGCACTTGGTCTCCAGGCTTCCCACCTTCCATGGAGGGACCATGCTAGAGTAGTACTCTTGGCCTCTCCCTCAACCCTGTGTTCACTATTCCTCATGAGAAAAGACGTGACACGGTTTGTGTCTGATCTAGAGAAGGAACCATTGAGCATGTGTGGGTTCAGTGGACCCTGACTGCACAAGCGACCCCCTCCCGTCCAGTACACTGGCAAATTCCCGCACACGCTACCAACTAAGCTCGGAGACACACCCCTGAATGCCATTTTGTGGCACCTGCCTGATTATTTCCTAGAAACAGAACTGCAGGGTTAAGGTATAAACTTGTCCAAGATTCCTTTCTTCTTTTTTCTGAGTTGGAGTCTCACTCTGTCAGCCAGACTGGAGTGCAGTGGCTGCTCCCAGCCACCGCAGCCTCGACCTGCTGGGCTCTGGCGATCCTTCCGCCTCAGCCTTCCGAGTAGCCGGAATTACAGGCATGCGCTACCACGCCTGGCTGATTTTTTGATTTATTGTAGAGATGAGGTGTCGCTGCCCAGGCGGGTCTCGAACCCGCGGGCTCAGGCAATCCGCTCACCTCAGCCTCCCAAAGGCGCGGGCTTACAGGCTGAGCCACCGAGCCTGGTCAAGATTCCTTTCAAGATTGCCATTGCCAGCCAGGTGCGGTGGCTCATTCTTATAATCCCAGCACTTTGGCAAGTGGAGGCGAGAGGATTGCCTGCGTCCAGGGGTTTGAGACCAGTCTGGGCAACTTGGTGAGACCTTGTCCCTACAATAAATAAAAACATTAGCCCAGCGTGGTGGTGCGTGTCTGTTGGTCCAGTTACTTGGAAGAATCGCCTGAGCTCAGCAGGTTGAGGCTGTGGTGGCCACGACTGTGCCAATGCATTCCAGCCTGAGTGACAGAGTGAGACTCTGAATCAATAAAATAAAATAAAATAAAATAAAAAGTAACAAAATAAAATTGCAGATGTCAGGTTCTATAAAATTCTGTGAAAATGATTTATAAATATGAAATCAAGCCTGTCCAAGCCTTACCCACTTCGGCACTGCTGTCCAGCACTGTGAGAAGAACCTCAACTCACTCCTCTTGTGTTCCAAGGTTCGCTCTGAGGATGGTTGGATCACTTAGTACACTTACACTGTCATTATTGTTACCAGGTCATTCTGACAGCTCTTAGAGGCAAGGGTTGCTCTCCCCCAACAGCTCTTGACTGAGTACCTCTTGGCCAGGCTAGATGTGAAGATGTTTGATCAACTCACCTTCTAATGCAGTGGTTTTTGAGCCCAGCTGCATGAGAGAATCGCCTAGAATCTTAGAGTTTCTGGTAAGTGGGCTAGAGGGATTTCTTAGCATCTCTGCTTTTAACAAGTTCCCCGATGATTCTGATGTGAGGCCAGAATCCTTACAAAAGGAGGGTCTGAGAGGTCTTGTGGGAAGCTGCAGCAATTAACAGGAAATTAACACTATCGTTCTCGTTATTCTCTGTGCTGAACTCATGCCCTGGCCTTCACAAGTATAACCAGTGCGTAAGTAACAATGTGAGGAAGAGAAGGGATGATCCCTGCCCCTGCTAGCCACCTGCACTACTGTCAGAGAGACAAGCCATGAAGAAAAAAACCAGAGAAAGAGAGGAAGAACTCAGTGTGGTCAAGATAAAGAATTAAGTAGTGGAGCACACATTCCATTGAGGCTTGCTGGGAATGGTCGCCTTATTATACCAGATGTTCTTTAGTGACATGAGCTCTCCTAGGGATTCAGAGCTAGAGAAGAAAACCTGGAAGCCGTAAAGAAAGACATATTTTCACAGCAATCGATGTGCAAAACATTTAAAATGGGAAGGGCAGATGAAGGGTTGATTTCTAGAACGTGCAAAAGGATCTCTTAAGCTGACACGGAGAGCTGGCAGCCGGGCAGAGAACACAGAGTGGGCAGTCACAGAGAGCAATCCAAACAACAGCTGTAGTAAACAGTCCTTGACGCACCAGCAGCGAAAGAGCTGTATGAATTAAAGCAAACATCAGAAATCATTTAACTTGCATTAGGTGGCAATGACTGAAAAGAATACTGCTAGCTCCAGGTAGGAATTGGAGAAATATATTACTGGTGAAATGTGAATTATGAACTAACAACATTTACTGAAATTAAAAATACACTCTAAAAAAGCAATGCACACTCTGACCTAGCATCCTCGAGCTTGTGATTCTAGTCCTGGAAATACAAACGCCAGCATATAAGAAGACAGGTCTGCGGTTTCCTGCAGCACTATTGGTGATCACGGATGCGTAGGCACAAAGAGCGCGCCCTCAGTGAGGAAAGCGGAACTCAAACAGCCACCAACAAGAAAGGGTTAGAGCTCCGTGAGCTAACTTGAAGGACTCCTGAGAGCTACTAAGTGGACAAGTTAAGATGCAGCAACATGAATAGGGCACCCCCATTTCATAAAACAAAAACTACAACCCTACAGAGGGAAACATAGAAGGAAGAAGAGCTGGGGGGGGGCAGGAGCAAGGGGAGGTGGGAGCCAAGCTAAGAGGCAAGGGAAAACAGGAGGTCCCGGGGAGAGGCCAAGCACCCAACCAGAAGCCACAACCACAGGGCTGTGCTGGTGCACGCCGAAGCCCCCGCATGCCCCAGCTGCCCGGCTGTCCCTCCCAAGCATCTCTGGTGCCACAGAGCCTCTGTAAAATGCCTCAGGCCCGTCCTTCCCCGACTCCTGGCCCCCTCCCACAGCCAGCACAGACAGCAGGTGGCAGAGAAGGCAGAGGGAGGGCCCAGGTGACCGGAGAGGGCAGTGAGAGAGACACACACGCTGAGCAACTCCTCGGACTTGGGGAGGGTTCAGAAAACCCACAAGGAGGGAATCTGTCTTGTCAGCCCCCTGCTCCCCCCAGGACTCCGCCGGAGAGACCGCAGAAGTCACAGAGGAAAGCTGCGCCAGGAGAGGAGGCCTGCCACAGAGGAACACCAAGGAGGCCAGCAGACAGGGCCGGTGTGTGGCCAGGGGCAGCTGTCCACTCGGCCCCCGGCTCTTGAGCCCTCTTTCTGGGGTGCTCGGCAGGCAAGTGAAGGGACCACTAGGGAAGCTGTGATCTTCCCACACTCTGTGCCTCTCAGATCCCAACCACAGGACCACGGCAACCAAAAACACCGGTCTGCTTTGAGCAAACCCATCCCGGGGAAGCTTGTTAGGAGCTGAGTCTCGGTTCTGAATACGAACAGTCCCGCTGGGCATTTAACAGCGCGGTGCGGCTGTTTCCTGACTCTTCAGGCTCTGCCTGGTGGGTGGCAATGACTGCCCTCGTACCCTGATGCCACGTAGCACTTCTGTATGGTACTACTGTCTTCTCCTCCAGTTCCCATCTTTTTAGTTGTTTGCTTCCATTGATTACTAAAATTTCCTTAGAAAAATTGTGTCACTTGTCTCACCTTTGGGAAAAGATAGCTATGTTCTAAAAACCATGAGAAGAAGGTGAGGCAACAACCTTTAAAAATGATTTTTTTCAGCCATGTGTGGTGGCTCATGCCTGTAATCCCAGCACTTTGGGAGACCGAGGGGGAGGATCACTTGAGCTCAGGAGTTTGACAACAGCCTGGTCAAAAGAGTGAGAATTCGCCTCTACAAAAAAATTTAAAAAGTAGCCAGGCATGGTGGTGTGTGCCTGTAGTCCCAGCTACTCAGGAGGCTTCGGCAGAAGGATCACCTGAACCCAGGGGTCAAGGCTGTGGTGAGCCATGATCGTGCCACTCGTGCACGATCCAGCCTGGGTGACAGAATGAGACCTTGATTTAAAAAAAAAGTTTTCCTCATGTGTCAATGGAGGAGGTCCTTTCTACCAAGGATATTTCTTACCTGCGTAAGGCTAGAGTGACTCTCAAGTAAGGAAAGGCATTTCAGAAAAAGCAGTGGGGAAACTTTGTTCAGAAAAGTGTCTTGGAACAATAGTTTCTGAAAATGAGCTTTATACTTAACAAAATTTAGAGTAATATCACAGCTGTGTACTAATTCAGTAGACGAGGATGAATCAAGAGTCGATGTCACTAAAATGTGACTCTGACAGTCCATTATCTTGCACATCATGCTTGACCTTCATGGCATGATTTTCAAAAAGTTGGCAACTTTTGTTAAGTTTCCAAGGTGTACTTTCCCAAAGGCTTCTGTCTACAAATTCTTTTTCAGACTATCTTTGGAGGGCTCACGTGCCATCGTCTTTGTCACTGTTCTGTTCTCTAATGCTAACTTTGTAGGTCATCGCTTGCTGGCTTCACAGACGCCTGAGGTGTCTTTCAGCTCCAGGAAGGCCTGAGCCTTCCCATCTGCACTTTCACTTTGTCGGCACTGCGTTGCCCCGAAGCGACTTAACGACTAGGAAGACTAACAAAGATGAAAATTCATCTAATAGAGACTGCTGTTTTTTTCGTGGGGGTCTCACTCTTTCGCCCAGGCTGCACTGCAGTGGCACGATCACAGCTCACCACAGCCTTGACCTCCTGGGCTCAGGCGATCCTCCCACCTCTGCCTCCCGAGTAGCTGGGACTACAAACCTGCGTCACCACACCTGGCTAATTTTTCGACTTTCTGTAGAGATGTGGATCTTGCTCCGTTGTACAGGCTGGTCTCAAACTCCTGGGCACAAGCAATCCTCCCACTTTGGCCTCCCACAGTGCTGGGAGGCAGGCATGAGCCACTGGGCCAGTCCTACTTTTGGACTCATAAGGGACAATTCTATAAGTGATCAGCTCATTGAAATTTTCTGTCAATGCCAATGTCTACTTTCTTTTTTTTTTTGAGTTGGAGTCTCACTCCGTCGCCCAGACTGGAGGGCAGCGGCCGCTCCCGGCCCCCGCAGGCTTGACCTGCCAGGCTCTGGTGATCCTTCCGCCTCGGCCTTCCGAGTAGCCGGAAGTACAGGCATGCGCTACCACGCCCGGCTGATTTTTTGTATAGAGGAGGTCTCGCTGCCCAGGCGGGTCTCAAACCCACGGGCTCAGGCAGTCCACTCACCTCAGCCTCCCAAAGGCGCGGGATCACGGGCTGAACCACCGAGCCCGGCTGCCAGCATCTACTTTCGTATGTGGTCTTCTAGCGGCAGAGACACAAATGGTGAGCAATAAGATGACGGGGATGCACTGTGCGTAAAACCAGAACGTGCGAGGCCTTCTCAGGAAGGGGCCTCCTTGTAGACACAGCAAGCCCGTGCACGTGATGAGCGACCTACCTCAGCCATGTGCTGCCCGGAAGCTGCAAGGTGCTCTCTTTTCCTTCTGGAAGGCTCTCACGGACTCAGTCTGTGGAAAGGTCTCACTTTACTGCAACGTTGTGGCAACAGCTGTTCATTTGCTAGTCAATAACATCTCCCTCCTTCCTCTTCTTTCTTACTGTAGAGGACAAAACGGCCAAGTGATCACTTTCCTGCCTTCCTTGAAGCTAGAGGCAGATATGGGAACCAATGAAATTTCAAAAGTCTATGGTGCGGGTTCTAGAAAATCTTTTTGACCTTCCTGCTAAAAGCAGAGAGACATGTCAAGAGAAATCTCTCTCTCCTTACTCTGCTGATTCTCCTGCTTCTTGCCTTTGTGGTACAGTAACACGTGATGCCTGGAGTTGCAGTAGCCGCTTGCGGCCATGAGGTGACAAGCCCAGGGGAAAGCCAAGATCTGCAGACTGTGTTGTGGAAGGATGGGAGGAATCTGAATTTTTGTTATGTTACTGACCTACCGATTGGACTGTGGAACTAGCTACTTCTGTAATCCTTGTTAAACGAATTGCTTTTGTTTTTATGGTTTACCCACTATCAATTGGGTTTTTGGATTATTTGGTGAAAACATTCCTAAGAATACACATCCATTTATTCGACAAATACTTACTAGTGCATACTATGTGCCAGGTACTGTTTTAGGGTCTGAGGTTACAGAAGTGAACAAAACTAAGTTCTTGATATCATAAAGCCTATGTACTGCTGGGAGTGGAAAGAGATAAACAAATACATGTATATGTATATGTCTATATGTATACATCAGGCTGTGATAAGTGCTGTGAAGAAAAAGCATGATAAGGGGAGGCTCCCATGCTAGTTGACAGAGTAGTTTGTGTCAGAGTACACAGACACAATCTGTGTTAGTACAGAGTAGTAGCCTCTCTGAAATGATATTTGAGTGGAAATCAGAAGGAAATGGGAGAGCCAGTAGGAAGCGTATCTGGCAGTGGCCAGAAGCTCCTAGGAGGGTCCTAACGACCTCTGTCTCCTGGTATTCGTGCCCTATGGGGGCTCCTCTGAGTGTGGGCTGACCCACTGACTCCCTCCTAAAGAACAGCTAGTTCCACAGTCCAATCGGCAGGTCAGTAACATAACAAAAATTCGGATTCCTCCCATCCTTCCACATGGTGGAAGTGAAGGACGTTATTCCTGAGATGCAAAAAGTCTGACTTCTGGCTTCAGTACACACTCTGGCTTGCAGGGCTGGAGAAGCAGCCTCATGGTGTGAGACAGCCCTACGGGGAGCCTACGTGGCAAGGAGCCCGGGCTTGCCGGCAACCACCAGAGTGAGCTTAAAGCAGATACCTCCAGCATCAGTCCAGCGTTCAGGTGAGACTACAGCCTCTGTCTCTCTCCCAGGCTGACTGCAACTTCTCAGGAAACCCTGAGCCAAAGCCAGTCAGCTGAGCCATACCTCTGATTTCTGATCCCTGACTATGGGGTTTATTGCCCTATGCCAGAATAATGAGCCTGAGAAGGGCATTCCAGGTAGAGGTTACAAGTGAGTCCAAAGGCCTCAGGGCAGGAATGTGCTAGACAGGCGTAGGAACAGCAAGGAGGTTGATGTGGCGGGAGCAGAGTGAGCAGGGGACAGAAACAGACATCCGGGAGGTGGACTGGACTGGGTCCAAGAGCATGGACTGCAGAGAAGCCACTACAGCTATCTAGAATGCTCTCTCAGGACAGTATCCCATAATACACATTCAGGTGTAAATTATTAAGAAGTCCTTTTAGCTTCCTCTGTGATGTTTGTTAAACCACACCGATCTCTTAGCAGGATGAATTTCGGACAATTTCATTTCATTTTCTGCACTGATATGGTCTGGCTTAGGAAATTGGGGGGGGGGATAACGAACAATGGACAAAACAGTCACCTACTCAGGTCCTTGGAAGAGCACCAAGCTAACGTAGATGTCAGCAGGACATGACTTAGCAGCAGTGGAGAGGGCACGATACAAGTGGCCCGGGTGCTGGAGACCACAGTGAGAAACACTGTGGTCCTGGAGAAAACAGTCAAATGAGAAGCAACGTCACCCACCCTTGACGCTAGCCACTCTCTCCTCACAAACAGAGGAACAGACAGACTTAGCGCCTGCCGTGTACATTTGGGCAGCTTAGGCCCGGGGTCATGACACAAATCCCTAGACTTGTGTGTGCCAATCTCTTCTTCAGTTCTTAGCCTCTTCCTCAAGAATTACAGGGCACACAACTTTAAAATAGCAGCAGCTAGAGATAAGAAAATAAACTTAGCCTTCCAAGTAGCCGGAACTACAGGTGTGTGTGTGTGGGGGGGGGGGGAACAAACATGTCTGGCAACAGTAAAGCAAACATTATGGGTCTTTATTTCCTAGATGAATTACATTACCTAAATTTCACATAAAAACTGTTGATGCTAGGTCGGGTGTGGTGGCTCATGCCTGTCATCCCAGCACTTTGGGAGGCTGAGGAGAGGTCTGCCTGAGCACTCGGGTTCAAGACCAGCCTGGGCAAAATGGCAAGATCTCGACTCTACAATAAATAAAAAAAAAATTAGCTGGGCGTGGTGGTGCATGCCTATATTTCCAGCTACTTGGAAGGCTGAGGCGGAAGGATTGCCTGAGCCCAGCAGGTCAAGGCTGCAGTGGCTGTAAGAGTGCCACTGCATTCCAGCCTGGGTGACAGTGAGACTCTGACTCAACAAAAAAACCAAAAACCAAAAAAAAAACTGTTGATGTTTAACTTGCAATGTAAAAGCAAAATATGAATTATATTTAATATGCTTTTAGTGAAATGAACTCATTGCCTGTAACCTGCCTCATTTCAAGGAAAGCCCTTAAGTTTTCTTTCTTTATCTAATAATGTAAGCATGTCATGCTGAATTTTTGAAGATGGAAGTTGAAACAAGATTAACTGCAAGAAGGAAATCACTTGGTTACATGATCAGTTACATTATTATCTACTAGACCTTCTAACCCAGATTAGATATATTTTCCACATAGCAAACAAAATTCCCATAATCTGCACAAATATCATTAGGCTAGAGTATTTGGTAAATAGTCCCCTTGTTGGTTGAAAAACTGGCTCTGAAGAACAAACTAAGAAACACCATGAAAGATGCCTTATCACACTGCAGTGGTCCAAGAGGTAGGTAGGTGGCTTTACAAGGTGTTAAGACTCAGTTAAGTCTTAAAATTGACTCTAGGATGAGGTCTAAATAGACATTGTAGGGTAAGCCACAGGAAGTCCTTTCAGAGGTTCTCTTGGTGCTAAGGATGAAGGACACTCTTAAAGACCAGCGTCCTCAATGTAAGATACATGAGCGTTGGCATGTAATGCAACCAGAGATCCTGCCCCATCTCCTTAGTTTCTTTAATAAGTTGTTCTTTTATAAGTTGTCATGCGCTGGTTTGTTTTTTTTCTGAGTTGGAATCTCACTCCGTCACCCAGGCTGGAGTGCTGTGGCATACTCACTAGGCCACTCCAACGTCAACCTGCTGGGATCCAGCGATCCTTCTGCCTCAGCCTTTCCAGTAGCTGGAACTACAGGTGTGTGCTACCACACCCGGCTAATTTTTGTGATTTATTGTAGAGACGAGGTCTGGCCAAGTTGCCTGGGCTGGTCTAGAACCCATGGGCTCAGGCAATCCACTCACCTCGACCTCCCAAAGTGCTGGGATGACAGGCTGAGCCACCGAGTCCAGCCGGTAACATCATTTTTAAGAATTCGGCATGGAACAGATCTTTAGTTTGGTAAGTAATCCTAATCAAAAGACAACATGCCTTCAAGAATGAAGCGCCCATCAGTACCCAACTATGCAAAGAGCACAGAATGCTATTTCTTAAGGAAAATGAACGGTCACGGACAAATTACTGTTTACAGAGCACAAAAGAAGACAGGTCTATCTTTATCCTTTCACAAAACTTCAGTTCTATAAACGAAGCACTGGTCTCCACAAATCCATTATCATGAAAAGAATGTAATGGTTGTTGACCAAAGTAAATGCGAGCTGCATGTATCTTCCAGAAACGTTCTGAAATGAGCCTGATCACTCTAGCCGGATTCCTGAACTCCGAGAAAGACAGGTGAAGCACATGGGGGGGGGGG
>NW_007248087.1:41417-41971 GCF_000164805.1 Carlito syrichta | reverse complement strand
GGGGGGGGGGGGGGGGGTCCTTCGCAGTGGGCAGAACATCTGCGGGGTGGTCCCTCGAGGTGGCCAGGACATCTGGGGGGGTGCCCCTCGCAGTGGGCAGAGATGGTAAAACTTTTCCTTCATCCTTCGCAGCCGCGTTGGAGAAAGCTGCATGCGCTTGGAGTCGGGAGACCCGGTTCTATTGCGGGCTCTGTGACTTTTTTTTCCTCCCCCTGTGCGACCCTCGTCGAATCAGGACCCGAGAACATTTTTTCGAAACGCAAAAGATTTCTGGCCATACCAAGTCACAGATGAGTGACTGACACCACGTCGCAGGTGCGGTGCAGAGAGGAGCACCTTGCCTAAACTCACAGCCATGGCGGAACTAGAATCCCAACCCGGGCCCGTCAGACCGCGCAGTCCTCGCGACCACTCGGTGGCGACCACAGTCTCCCGGAAAGCAGAGACACCACCCGCACACGGCACGGGCCCCGGAAAGCCGGGAGGCCGGGATGCGGTCACGCGGTCGGCCCCTCCCGCGGCGCCACGGGGGCTGCAGCGGGAGTCCCACCCCA
>NW_007248087.1:31245-41063 GCF_000164805.1 Carlito syrichta | reverse complement strand
TCCTGCCCCTTCTGGCGCCGCACGGAGCGGAGACGCCACTTCCCGGTCCCCAGCCCTAGGTGTGCAGGGAGGGACTGCCAGTCTGGGACCCAGGTCGGTCAGGCTTGAACGGACTGAAGCAGGGCCACGGGCAGGGCGTTTCCAGAAGCCCCGTGGGGCTCAGTTTCCTCTTCGCTTTTGCAGGGGACAGTGAGGATTAGCGATGATGACAGTGAGGTGCCGGACGTCGGTGTCCGGGCCCTGGGGTGACCTGGAAGCGGGGGAGGTCGTCATCGTCGTTGTTTTTGTGACTCGCCAAGTCTTTGCGAACCGCCTGTTTGGGGCGCGGTGCTCCTTTACCTGCCATAGAGCGGATCAGGATTCCAGTCGGAGGAGCCCCCAGGGCGAGGGAGCGGCGGATCTTGGAGCAAATAGCCGTGATTTTCATAACAGGAGTGTGTGGGGGGGGGATGTGTGTGTGCGCGCGCGCGCGCGCGGTGGGGATAATGGTAGCAAGAGGGAGGGAACAAGCAATTGTAAGGATAAGTGGAGGGTTCAGGCCGGGCGCCTGGCTCACGCCTGTAATCCCAACACTTTGGGAGGCCGAGGTGGGAGGATTGCTTGAGCCCAGGAGTTCAGCATGACAACATAGCTAGACCAGCATGACAACATAGCTAGACCACCTCTCTGCAAACAAACAAAACTGAAAAGTTAGGAAGTAGTGATGCACGCCTGTATTCCTAGCTACCCAGGAGGCTGAGGCGGGAGGATTGCCTGAGCCCTGGAGGTGGAGGCTGCAGTGAACCGTGATCGGGCCACTGCACTGCAGCCTGGACGACGAGGAAAAAAAATTTTCAGAGAGAAGGATATATCCTTACATGTTGAAAAGAAGACCCAGCTCTGGCCAACTTGTGCAAGGCTTCCTGCTTCCCATGGATTTAAAGGAGGCCAGCATAGTGTCTAAAGTGTTTGCTCTTTGCCTGCCACGGCACTGTACAGAAAGACGAGTGGAGAGAGCAGTAGAGAGGTCTTTTTATTTTTATGTTGGCTAATAACTGGCGCTGCCTACAGAGGATCTTATTGCTAGGGGGTGGGCCAAATAACATGCCAAGGAAGAACTCAGGAGATGCAGAGTCTTGCTCTAAGCTTTCTCCGGGGCCATAGACAGGTACAAGGAACAGAAGATGTGCTGCCTTGGAAGAGATCCAGGAGGAGCTTGGTTTAAACAGCCCAGTGTTTCTCAGCTGATGCACTACTGATACTTTAGGCCAGAGAATTCTTTGTTGTGAGGGCTACCCTTTGTGTTGTAGGATGTTTGACAGCCTCTATCCACTGGATGCCAGTAAGTACCACCCCTCACCCCTTGGTGGCCCGAACAAAATGTCTCCAGATGTTGCTAAATGTCCCCTGGCAGAGGGGCAAAATCTCCCCTGGTTGGAGAACCACTCATTTAAACCATGCTATGAAAGATAGTGTTTTAGTAAATCCAGGCTGCTATAATAAGATAGCATAAACGGAATAGCTTATACACAACAGAAAATTTCAAGATCCAGGTACTAGCAGATTTGGTGTCTTGTGACTACCTGCTTCCTGGTTCGTAGGTGGCACCCACAGTGAGGACTGGGGGGAAGAGCAAGACAACTCCTGGAGCATCTTTTATAAGGGTACTCATCCCGTTCAGGGGCTGGACCTGATGACCTCCCAGAAGGGGCCACCTCCTCATACCGCCGCTTTAGGAGTTAGGATTTCAACATAGAAATGGGGGGGGGGCACAGACATTCAGATCTTAGCAGATGGGTAAGAATTGGGCAGGCAGAGAAGTGAAGAGGGCTTTCTCATGCTTGGGCTGGATGGACTACATCTTGGGTTGGGGTTATGAACAGTGGGTGTGAGGGAGAGAATGGAAGACGAGAGCTATAGCTCTGATGGAAGTAGACAGTTGGTTTCTTCATTTCGGGATTATTTTCAGAGCACTTGCTGTTTGTGAAGCACTGTGAGCATTGTGCAAGTTGGTAGTGATGAACAAAGTAGAGTGACTGCACAGAGCTATTTATGAGGTCTGACAGTTAAGTTCGTGAATTCATCCTAGAAAAGGTGTTGCATACTTCTTATTGAATATCACTACGGTCACCTTCAAAGTCTCCCCTTGGGAAGCTATGCACCAATGCCAGTACCTAGTTCATTCATCCAAACAGTTTTGGAACTTTTTTCTTGGAAAGGCCATCAGAGCTGTCGTCGCGAGAACGTTGGAGCTTGAATTAGAACAATGAACAAACATTAAATTTCTTGTTAAACCTGGCAAAAGTGGAAGTGAAGTCAGGGGCATGTTAGTCCTCGTTTATGGGGATAATGCCATGCTGAAAATGGCAGTGAACAAATGGATTAAACATTTTTCTGAGGGCACAGAAAGCCTCACTGAGGAAGAGAGGTCGGGACAGCCAGTAATGAGCAGAACTGACGAAAACGTTGCAAAAATTCATCAGATTGTGTGTCAGGATCATCGGCTGGCTGTGAGAAGCATAGAAGACCAAATCAACATCGATAGAAAAAAGAGGTAGGAAAATCTTAATTGAAAATCTTGGTATGAGAAAGATGTGTGCAAAATGGTCCCGAAGGAGCTCTTGCATCATGGCACCGCACCAGCTCACACAGCACTGTCTGTGAGGGAGTTTTTAGCCAGTAAACAAGCAACTGTGTTGGAACAGCCTCCCCCCTCACTGGATTTGACCTCCAGTGACTTATTTCTTTGCCCAAAAATAAAAGAAATATTGAAAGGAAGCCATTTTGATGACATTCAGGACATCGAGGGTAATACAACAGCAGCTCTGATGGGCATTCCAGAAAAAGCTCCAAAATTGCTTTGGGCTCAAGCAATTCTCCCTCCTCACCCTCTTAAGTAGCTAGGACTACAGGCGTGCACCACCATCCCCAGTGGACTAGGGGCTGGCATCAGTGCATAGCTTCCCAAGAGGAGAACTTTGAAGATGACTGCAGTGATACTCACCAGTGAGGGTGGGTAGCACTTTTTCTAGGACGGGTTTGCAGACTTAACTGTCAGCCCTTGTATAATCATATCAAAGAAGGTGCTGAGCAGGGATTGTCTTTGACATTGTACTTGGCTGTACCTGTTGGGAGGAACAGAGAAAAGTGTGTCTCCTCCATCTTTCGGTGTCATCCGTTCTGTTTGCTTCTCAATTCAATCTCAATCTCAATCTTTTTCCTGCTCCAGAATTTCCAGAGGGCATGGCCACGTTTTCGCTGGCTCCCTGAAAGAGTAAGGTTTCGTTGGCATAATGTGAGTTTGCATTCAGACAAACAATGCTAGCAACCATGTGATAGGTACTTTGTATGTGTCCTCGCTTGCATTGATCTTTGTATATATCGTCTCTTTGTTCATGCTACTGTGACAAAATATCATGGACCGTGGCTTACACAGCAGTTTATTTCTCACAGCCCTGGAGGCTGGAGTTTAAGATCCTCCTGTGTCTTCACAGCAAGGGAACTGTGGAGAGAGAGGGAGCCCTGGGGTCTCGTCCTCCTCGTATAAAGGCACTAACCCACTTAAACCTCATTATCTCCCAAAGGCTCTGTCTGCAGATACTGAAATTACATGTGGGGTTAGGGCTTCAACGTATGAATGTGGGGGGGGGTGGGATGACACAGTCGTCTTGGTGTTTTCCATGCCTGTCTGGTCCTGAGACTCAAGGGAGGTGTCTCACAAATGTAGATTCCTTAGGGTCTCCACCAGGGACTCTGATTCAGTAGGTTTGAAATAGTGCCCATACATTTGCATTTTTAGTAATTGCTTCAGTGGATTCTTTATTTTTTTAGAGGCAGGATCTCACTCTGTCGCAGGCTGGAGTACAGTGGCACAGTCATAACTCACGGCAGCCTTAGATTCTTGGGCTCAAGCATTTCTCCCTCCTCACCCTCTCAAGTAGCTAGGACTACAGGCGTGTACCACCATGCCCAGCTCATTTTTCAGTTTTTTCCTAGAGATGGGCTCTCACTATGTTGCCTAGGCTGGTCTTGATCTCCTGGCCTCAAGTGATCTTCTTGCCTTGGGCTTCCTCAGTGCTGGGATTACAGGTATGAGCCATACCGCTACCAGTCTCAACTGCTTCTTGTTAAGTTTGAGAAAACTTGTTTGAGAAGATTTTAATTTATCCTGACAATAATGCTATAGATAGATATGATAACTCCATACATATCACAGAAGAGCTAGCGGAAGGTGAAAAGTCAAGCAGCTTAGCCAAGGCTGCGCATTGCTAAGTGGTGTAAACGGAGGATTTTCTAGGCATCTGTGGCTAGTGTCCTGCTTCTTTTTTTTTTTTTTTGAGTCAGAGTCTCACTCTGTCGCCCAGGCTGAAATGCAGTAGCAGGACGCTCGTGGCCACCACAGCCTCGACCTGCTGGGCTCAGGTAATCCTTTCTCCTCAGCCTTCCAAACAGCTAGAACTATAGGCGCGCACCACCACACCTGGCTGATTTTTTGTTTTGTTGTAGAGATGAGGTCTCGCCAAGTTGCCTAGGCTGATCTCGAACTCGTGTGGGCTCAGGCAATCCTCTCACCTTGGCCTCCTAAAGTGCTAGGATTATAGGCATGGGCCTCCACGCCCAGTCTCAGCGTCCTGCTTCTTAAGCGCAACTCTGTATTGATGCTCACCGTACTATAATGATAAGACTGATGATAGTATTTGTTCTCATTTATTTTTAGCTTTAGATACAGGGTCCCGCTCTGTTGCTCAGGCTAGAATACAGTGGCCTGATCATAGCTCACTGCAAACTTGAACTCCTGGACTCAAGTGATCCTCCCATTTCATCCTCCTGAGTAGCTTGAGACCACAGATGTGAGTTCTGTGCATGGCTGACTTTTTGTTTTAATTTTTCTTGTGGAGATGAGGGTCCCACTATGTTGACCATGCTGATCTTGAACTCCTGACCTCCAGGGGTCCCCCGCCCTAGCCTCTCAAAGTGCTGGGATTCCAGAGGTGAGCCTCTGCATGCTCTCGTTTTTATAGACGTATGTGTGGACATCATTCTTCGTGTTTTAGTCCTGACAGACATCCTTGAGGCAGGCCCCGCATCCTCCCCCGTTTACAAAAGGAAGATGTCAAACGTTGAGAGTTAGACAGTTTGCCTCAAGTCATTCAGCTACTAAGTGGCAGAACCAGGTTTTGAGCTCGGGTAGTTGAAGTCCTGCATGTTCCCCCACCTCGAGATTGCCTCTGTGTTCTGCTTTACATAGCTGATGTTTACTTTAGTCTTGATATGTTTCGTATTGCATTAAGGAGGGTTGATATTCCAGGAAGACATGCTTTGTGTATGCTGTGACTTTGCCCCGTCACCTGTCCCCGTTCATATGTGTAGCACACCTTGGCAATGGTGCTTCTAGAACTGTGCTGTCCAGTGCAGTAGCCAGTAGGCCCATGTGGCTGTTTAAATTAATTAAAATTAAATAAAACTTGAATCTGAATTTCTCAGTCACATCATACTTTATTATTATTTTTATATATTTAGGGGGTACGCATGTGAATATGTTGTGCCGTGGTGAAGTCTGGGCTTTTAGTGTACCCCTCACCCAAGTAGCGAACATTGTACCCAGTGGGTAATTTTTCACCTCTTACCTCCTCCCTCCCATCAGCCACATTTTAGATGATCAGTATGCATGTGCCTAGTCCCTGGGATTATAGAGCATTTTCATCGCAGAAAGTTCTATTGGACAACCCTTCTCTACACAATCTAACCTCATGCCAGTTTGAGGCTGACTACTTGACCATATCACCTTGGTCCTGGCGGTGGTGTGTTATTTCAGTGATGGCAGGTATGGCAAAGGTAAGCCCCATCTACATGATTGCACAGTTGCAGTTTGTTTCTTTCACGCATGGAGCTTCACTGGTGAGCTGTTTCCTTCAAGCAGGGATGTAGGGGCCCAGGCTCCTTCTATGCAGTAATTCTACATCATCAGGATATAGCTTCTGAGGTCTGCTTTTCTGTAACAGGCTATCAAATGAGAAAGTGTGTGATTCTTATGGACAGGGCCTGGGAACGGCTCATATTTTATTGCTTGAATGCAGTTACAGTAAGTCCTCTACATACGAACCTTTGCATTGTGAACTTTCATTTGCATGTCCAATCACAAATGTTAGTCTGTACGTCTGGCGTACATTGTCACGTGGAAGAACCTGTGCCCGCAGTTTGTTCATGATTTTCCTGGATTTGAGAAGGTGGATGAGGAGTCCATAGCGATCTCCAGCAATGTCAGTGGCCGTCGGCAAGAGCTGGAGCGAGACCTGCAAGAGGACACCTCCACCGACCTCCCTGCTGAGCAACGGGAGGAACTTACTCATGACAACCTGATGGTGTGGGGGCGAAGGGATGAAGACAGACAGGAGGAAGAACTGAAGAAGCTGGGACTCGCAACGTGGGAAACTGCAGGGATTTTCCTTATTGGAGGAGGCACTGCTGATTTTGGAGACACAGGACCTGACACGGAACAGGACACAAAGACACAAAGGCTGCAGCAGCCATTCGGAACGCAGTCTAGTGCTGCTGTGTCGTCTGTGACAAGAGAAAAAGAGCGACTACCCAGACACCACTGAATCATGTTTTCAAGAGGGTAGACAGACTTGACTCCAGCAAGGAACCAGAACCTGTGCCATCAGCGTCAGGTGTGAGTGACTTTTGCAGCCTGCCTGTCGTCTCCTGTTGCTGGCGATCCTTCAGCTCTGCTGTCTCCCACCTCCCCTACCTCCCCCAGTCAGGGCTGCTCTTCTTGCCTGTTCACTCACGGCCGTGCATGCCAGCTGTTGCCCTGTACCATAAGAGCAAAAATGTTTTATTTTTCGTGTGAAAAGTACTGTAAACCTGTTACAGTACAGTACTCTATCCCCGATTGTGTTATTTGGATACCGAGGCTAACTTTGTTGGACTTTCATACGCACTCTCGGAATGGAACCCGTGTTTCTGTAGGGGCCTTACTGGATCGGCCACACCTTAACTGCAAAGAAGGCTGTAAAGTGGGGTGCTTATGTAGTTGTGTGACCCGACTGCAGGGGAAATAGGTTTGATGGGTACCTCGCCAGTGTGTGTCACAAGTGTCCTGCCTTCGCCCACCTTGAGGAATGGTCTCGGAAACAGTGCCAGGAAGTTGCTGTTGCATTCATTGTAAGGATAATATTGAGTTGTTTTTCTAGTGTAACTCTGTTATCTTATATATGGTGATCCATACTGCCTCGACTGCCAGGGAATGCTGTATTTTTCCTGCGTTCCTAGTGTTCTTTTTTCTTTATGAAGGAAGTGACTTTCACTTTTGGTTTGGTTATCAGGAAGCTCACAGACAAATTTGCATTTCAAGTATAGTACTGTGTAGCACCTTAAAGTCAGCATGACTGTGTTGTAATTTTCTCATGTGCTTGATTTTTCCTTTAATTTCTGTGTTTTGATCCTGATTTCTATGAACTTATGTTTTTCTATCTTATTGTGTATGGGCATATGTCTGTTGTGTAGACTGTCTCGACCTGTTTGGTGTACTGAAGAGAGATTGTAAACAAGCACTGTCCTTCACCAAAATGCAGATGTTTGCAGATCATTATTGGCTTTATTCATATTTATATTTTATTTCTTTTGGTGTGGAATTTTAAAATCCCAGAAAATAACGTAAGAGATCAATCATCACGCCCACCCAGATTTTAATGTCTGTAGCATTTTGTCAAATTTGTTTCAAATTTTGATTTTCAAGATAAAGTGTAAAAAAACATGAAAAGCCAGAAGTCCCGTTTGATGATCCCCAGCCCCAGCTGGAGTGCTGTCTGTCCTGTGTCTGAGACCCTCCGTATGTACTCCAGAGAACATCCCTTTGTCCCTGTGTACCAGGTGAAGGGAACTCATCCCATATTTTACGACCTTGTGATCATTTTTGTCTTACTGTTTTCTTCATCAGAACTGCTCTCTCCTGACAATCTAGATCTTTCCAAGCCCTAAAAATCCTCTATGGTCCCATATATGCACCATTTTTTTCCCCATTAAGCCTCTGACTTCCATGCTAGGCCTGTAATCACTTCCGTTTTTGAACCTTCTGGTGTGCTTTGTTTATATAACCTTCTTCTTTGAATTTACTAGTACTTGATTCATTCTAATATGGCACTTGTTCTCTTTCAAGCTTGTGTTGAGGGGCTGGGGTAGAAATGGGTTGTCTTTATTCTGGAACCTCGCGTAGAGTTCCATGGAATGCATGTTTGTCTTGAGGAAAAATGGAATTTCTGATCTGAACAGCATGTTCACATTATGTGGTAGGAAGCTTTGGGTAGTCTGCTGTGACTTTTGGCTTTTCTCCTTTGGGCGATGGGGAGTTAAGACCAGCCTTCCCTTCTTCTGATCATCCTCTTGATCACTGGCATCCCTGTCTGGTGAGCAAGCACAAGGGCCGTAAGTGGAAGCACACCTGGTTATAGGACTAGCAGGGCTAGATGGTACAGAGCAGTAGCTTTCCAGATGGGATTCTTGGATCAGCAGAATCTGCATTCTCTGGAAATTTGTTAGAAATGCCGATGAGTAGGTCTTCTCCCAGACCTAGGAATTCTGAGGGTGAAGCCCAGCACTCCGTGTTTTAACAGCCCAGCAGATGATTCTGATGTGCTCACACTGCAGCCCAGGCACACCGTATTAGAATTACATGAAGGGCTTGTTAAAAGTGTTGGGCCCGGAGGACTGCACTTCTCCCAAGTTCAGAGGTGATGTTGGTGCTGCTTGGTCAGGGACCGTTTCGGGAACCACAGTTGTTGGTTGGCATAAAGCTCTCTGACTGTTACTCTGAGTGAGTCAGGCAGTCCTTAGAGGTTTTTGAGCAGAGGAGTCACATGGTCTTACATACGAGTATGTGTTCAAAGGCTCACTCTGGCGGCTCTGTTGTGAATTGGGTGGAAAAGGCAAGGTTGGAGCTGGGAGACCGGTTAGGAGACTGTTGGAGTAATTCCGGCAAGAGCGGATAGTTTGAATCAGGGGGTAGTGATAGGATTGGTGAGAGTGGCTGGATTCTGGAGATATTCTGACTGCAGAACTGACAAAATTGGTGATGGGTCTGATTTAGGATATGAATGAGAGAAGAAGAAGGGTGAACTATGAACCAAGGCTTTTGGTCCAAGAAGCGGAAGGATGGGATTGCTGTTTAGTAAGATGGATCATGTTGCAGAAGGAGTAGGATGAGGAGAAGGGTCAGGCAGGAGAGAAGGGGCGCGCTGAGCCTTTCATGTTGGGCACTTCTGGGGATAGAGATCTCGCCGATCGTATTGGAGTGGAATGGACCCAGCTGGGATCACTAGGCAGAAGCGGGAGGGCGGGGCAGACAGACCCGAGTGCCGAGCCCTGGGCACACCGCTTCCGTTGCAGTTCTGGGGAGCAGTGCTGTTGCAGGTGAATGATGCCTGTGTTCCCCGCGGCCATTCTCAGCAAACCTTTATTGAATGGTCACTGGGCGCTGCGCATTGTTGTAGGTGCTTGGAATACAGCAGTGAATGAAACAGAAAACTCTTTGCTTTTAAGGAACTTAGAGTCCAGTTGGGGGCTGGAGACAAGAAACGTGATCAATAAGAAGGTGTGGCGTGGCGGTACCTGAGATAGAGGAAGATGAAACCCAGGAAGGGAGGGAGGGAGTGCTGTTTCTGGAGTGGCAGGGAAGGCCTTACTGACGAGGGGACTTTAAGGGAGAGCTTGGGGAAACGGGACGGAGACCTGGGGGACTAGCATCCCTGCAGACGGAACGAGCAGGCATGGCTCTGAGGCTGGGGTGTACTTGGTTTGAGTGTGGCTGGGGAAGAAACAGCTCTGGAGACGGAGAGGGA
>NW_007248087.1:22402-31225 GCF_000164805.1 Carlito syrichta | reverse complement strand
ACAGCCAGGCAGGTCTGTAGAGCAGGGCTGCTCTGACGGTGAGTGGAGGGGGGTGAGCGGTGGCCAGAGGGGTGGGGTGGGAGGTCAGGGGTGCTGCGAGGTGCAAGAAGGGACGGTGCGTCTGTTTGCTGAAGAGAGAGATCTGCAGAGAGGGAAAACGTCGCGCAGTAGGGAGGGAGAAGGGCTGGAGGGTGTCCAGGGTGGGGAAGGAGGCCAGGCCCAGGGCGCCGGAGGGAAGGCGGGGTGTGGGAGCCTCTCCGGGCCCTCCTGCGTCTTCAGGGAAGTGGGAGGGGCGTTGGCGGAGAGGAGTCCTGGGAGCGGGTGCCGTCAGGAGCCTCTGGTGCCCTGGGCCGTGTGCTCTTCACAGCCTCGGTGCTCGCCCTTCCTCGCCCAGATGCCCTCGCCCGCGATCCTTCTGTCAGCTGCTTCCCGCATCCTTTGAGATCAGTTCCCTGTGGCCTTCCGTGGCCCACCTGCGCCTCAGAGCTGCAGTGGCCCTTCTGTGGCTCTAATTATTGAGTTGCAAGGCTGTGCCACCTGCTCAGTGAGCCCCCAGGGACAGAAGCTCTTTCTAGTGAGACAGAAGCTCTTTCTCTTTCGGAGAGTGCCTGGCGCGGGCGAGGTTTTCATCAGATGGCGCTTTAAGATGAGAGTCTCAGAAGTGCTGGTCTTGAAAACTACTACTTTCCTCTGGTAAAAGAGGCACCTAGCACTAAGGAGATACCGAATATTTGCTAACTGAATTATGTGACTTGACGATGAGGTGATTTTATGGATGTTCGCAGTAAGAAATCTCGGGCGTCTCTGCGTCCTTCCCTTTTTACACCCTGTGTGTTTTTGAGTGTCTGATGGCTGACGTCATGGCCCTCACAGATGATCCATATCTGTGAATGAATGAACCTAATTCAAAAGGACTAATAATCGAGAAGTGTTGGCAGTAGCCGGAGTGAGACGGGGGGGTAGCTTGGCAAGGGTGGAGACGCCAAAGGTGCTGCACGGCTTCCCATTTGGGAAGGAAGGTGGAGAAGGCTCCATGCTGATTAAGTGTGGACTGTGTGCCACCCCTCACTTGACTCTCCCTTCCGTTTGAAGATGGCAGACCTGAGGTCCGGAGAGGGCTGGCTGTCCTCCCCAGTCACACAGTGGTCAGGCCCTGCCTTTCTGATTCCAAGAGCGTGCCTTCTCTCTGTGGCCATCTAGCCTCGGGGCAGTCCTCCCAGCCCTTAGTCGTGAGTCCACTTTCCTAGCTGGTTTCAGCAGACTGCATTTCAAATGGCTTCTGAGCTAAGCGAAGGTGTCTTTTTGTCGGTGGCTTGCATAAGTTCTCCAAAGCCTGGAGAGTTTGTGGCTGAGGATCTTGCTGAGGGAGAATGTAGTATGAGGGTGATGCCTGAAGCTGCTGGAGTACACGTGCTGCCAGAGATGAGACCTCACAGGGGAATTACGCCTCAACCAGATCTGGGCTGTCAGCAAGTCTGTTAATCTGTTAGGACCCAGAGAAATGGACAGAAACAGACATTTTTAAAAACAGTTTTCAGAACTAAGTATGCATATACGTCAGGTAATTTTAAAATTACAGATTTTCGAAATCCTGCCTTACTAGACTTTTTTTTTTATTTTGAGTCGGAGTCTCACTCCGTTGCCCAGGCTGCAGTGCAGTGGCACACTCACAGC
The DNA here is from genome assembly GCF_000164805.1 of Carlito syrichta. Lineage (NCBI taxonomy): Eukaryota > Metazoa > Chordata > Mammalia > Primates > Tarsiidae > Carlito > Carlito syrichta. Next base: position 29,551 of record NW_007248087.1, on the reverse strand, counting down.
CACCCCAGCACCGACCTGGGCTTTGGTGATCCTTCCGCCTCAGCCTTCCAAGTAGCTGGAACTGCAGCTGCACACTACCATGCCCAGCTAATTTTTGATTTTTTGTGGAGACGAGGTCTTGCCAAGGTGTCCTGGCTGGTTTCAAACCCACAGGCTCAGGCAGTCCACTTGCCTCAGCCTCCTGAAGTTCTGGGATTACAGGCTAAGCCACCAAGCCTGGCCACTATTTTGTTAGTACTGTTTTCATTGTTTTTTTGTTTTTTTGGAAAGCTGTGTCATGTGTGGTCTGCTTTTCCTAGCCCACTTATCTGTTAGGCTTTTGAGAACTGTGCTGTTGTTGAATTCTTCAGAGTATCAAGGAATCATTTGGAAGAGGGTCGTCTCCCTCCTTTAAAACATGAAGATAGCTACCTTTCCCCTGTATTGAGTACAGCTGTGTGTGGTGGCCCAGGTGGCTGGCACATGCCTTGGTATCCTCTCAAGAGATGTCGGATATAGATAATAGCATCCCACTTGTGGGATATCAGATACATTTGTGTGGATGTTTACAGCAGTGTTATTCTCCAATGCAGTTGTTATTCTGACTTACGAATCTTATTTCATTGTGTTTGAACATTTAGGGAATCATTTCAAGATGCCAGGGCGCTCCGGTCCAAATTCAGGTTCACCTGGTTTTATGTACTTCAGCGGTGTAGAGTCTGCGCTCTCCTCCTTAAAAAACTTCCAAGCCTGTATCGACTCTGGAATGGACACAGCTTCCAGTGTTGCTTTGGATCTTGTGGAAACTCAGAGTAAGTAATACTCAAAACTCACTTCTTTTGTGTCTACTTTGAGGTCACAGTGTGTGGTGGCATTACTCTGGTGATGCCTTTTCAGAAGCCTTGGGACAGTCGATTAACCCCTGTCCCGGGCATTCTGTTCTTACCTTGTTCTACATGGTACTGAGGGTGAAATGAGGGTACTGAGGGTGAAATGAGATTGACTCTTTCGTGTGTGTTCAAACTGTTGTGTTCCACTAGAAACTGCAATAGAAGTTGATGGGCAGAGACATGAAGCTTCTGACCTCAGGATGCATGCATTCTAAAATGTATGGCATTTATGAACTGTACGGTATATAAATGCACTGTGATGTTATTGTTTTTGAGTAGTTTAAGTCTACGTTGTTCATGCCGGATTACCCAATGCATAGACTAGGCTTATGCTAGGAAAACCAGTGAAGGAAGGCTGCTACAAAAATTTAACTTGACCTCTTTTTTTCTTCGACCAAAAGATCTAGAAATATGTTACTTGCTTTCTTTGGATTCAACTTGTTTTTACTTTATATTGCATATGAAGACGGGGAGCAATGTCATCCTTTTGTTTGTTTTTGATGGCCCTGGTTTTGAGTAGCTTGGGATGTGCCTTGGTGTAGTTTTCTTTGTTTACCCTGTCTGTTGTTCTTTGAGCTTTATGAATCTGTGGGCTTATAATAAGCTTATATCAAAGTTAAAAAACTTTCTGCTACTATTTCTTTAACTACTTTTTCTGTTCCTCTGCTTTTCTCTCCTTCCGGGTCTCCAATTGCATGTATGCTGGACTGCTTGATAATGACCCATAAATCACTGGGACTTGGTTGGTTTTTTTCCCCAGTTTTCTTACTCTTTAACTCCCATTTGAATAGTTTCTAGTGCTGTGTCTTCAAGTTATTCATCATGTCTGCTGCAGTGTCTCATCTGCTGTTTATTCTATCGCGTGAATTTCTAATTTCAGATATTACATATTTTCAGTTGTTGAAGACATAACAAAGCATTACATGAAATTTTTTTTAATACCTTCCATCTCTCTCTTCATCATGATCTTGTTTCCTCTACATTCTAAAGTATGTGGAGCATGTTTATAATAGCTGTCTTACTGTCCTTGTCTGCTAATTCTGTCCTCTCTGTCTACTGCTGCTTCTTCACGTGGACATTGTGTGCGTTGTGTTGTTGAGTGTTTGGATTTCGTTGTCCTCCTTTAAGAGTGTTAAAGTTAGTTTTGTTGGGCAGCAAAGTGATTGTGGATGAGGCCAGTCCTTTCTAGGCTTGTTGTTAAGCTTCGTTAGGGCTAGTCTCTTAGAACCTTCTTACAAAGCTCCCCTCTGGAGTCTGTTGATTCCCTTGAGGGGTTGGTTCAGTGAGCTAGCTCTTCCCTGGCTGACTGGAATCTCCCTGTCTCCCTTTATGGCTCCCAGCAGTTGTTCCTCAGTACCCAGGATTCATCATCAGCCTCCAAAGGACCGCCTTGCAGCCTCCTGGAGCCCTTCACCTGCGTGGCTTTCTCCCTGTGCTCTGTCTCGCCAGCCCTGCGGGCCTAGTCTCCCTGAACTCCAGTCTCTTGAAGACTGCTGTGCTGGCAGTTACAGGGCGTATCTCAGTGTTTCTCTTTTTGTGGGCATTAGAGTCCCATCCTGGAAGGCCGCTTCTGAGCACAGCAGTTTTATATGTTTTGTTTAACTTTCTAGTCATTCATGGCAAGAGGGCCAGTTTGGTTGTGAACCACAATGAGTGCATTCCCTGTTACTAAGATTAGCTCTCATGGAATTTGGACTTGTGTTCTATTTGTGTGATCAAGAAGTGGCCTGTGAACATACGATCTTCTGAAGATCTGGACATGAGTATTTTCCCTGGTGTGTTCCGGCCCTTGGGATTCAGAACCTCCAGCATGCCCTTCACCCTGCTCCTTTCAGAGTCTCTAAAGCCCCGTCCCTGCTTTGTCTTCTCCTGACTGCTAAACACTGCCTACGCGTCTGATACGATGTATAAAGAGTTTCTTAATGCTTTCTGTCTCTCCCTGCCCCGAGTGAAAGCTCTGTTAAGGGGATTTTGTCGAGTGCCCCTATACTATTTCCCACACGCACCAGGTACAGAGTAGCACTCACTAAAAAGGGAGATGTTCAAACTAAGAGGAAAATTACTGCAAAGTCTCCCCCGAATGTCTAAATCATCTGTTCCTAACTACCCACATCCACATCCATGGGTCATATAGACACTCAATCCATGTATGTGCCCCATCCACATCCATGGCCATAGAGACACTCCATCTGTGTATATGCCACATCCACATCCATGTTCATATAGTCACTCTATCCATGTATTTGCTTATCCAAATCCGTGGTCATACAGACTCTCCATCCATGTTTATGCCCCATTCACATCCACGGTGGTATAGAAACTATCTATGTGTATGCCCTATGCACATCCATGGCCATATAGACACCCCATCCACGTATATGCTTCATCCACAGCCATGTCATATAGACTTTCCACCCATGTATGTGCCCCATCTGCATCCAAGGTCACGTAGACACTAATCCATGTCCATGCCCCATCCACATCCATGGTCATATTGACACTACATCTGTGTATTTGCTCCATCTGCATCCATGGTCATATAGAAACTGCATCCATGTATTTGCCCCATTTGGTTTACTGGTCTTATAGACACTCCATCCATGTCTATGCCCTGTTGGCACTCCTGGTTATATAGAGACTCTGTCCATGTGTCTGCCCCATCCACAACCACATATTTATACAACATGCAGATGTCTTCAGCTAGGGGTGGTTCTGCCCTCTGAGTTCCTCTGGTAGTGTCTGGGGACATTTCTGGTTGTCAGGACTTGGAGGTGTGGGGACATGTGCGCTCCTGGCCTCTACTGGCCTCTGGGTATTCAGATGCTGCCAGACAACTTGCAGAGAACAGGGCAGCCCCTTCCCAACAAAGAACTGTCCAGTCTCAAATGTCCATAGTGCTGAGGTTGAGAAACTGATATACACACTCATGTGCACATAGCTATGTATACATAGACACATGTATACCACACATTAATATACTCTGGTAGAACAGTGATCTTCCTCTTGAATTTTTTAAAATTGGAAATGGTCAGTGTAGGCAGTACTAGGGGTTTTTTGGCAATTAATGCTCGGACTTTTATTGTTCTTTTTGCTGGCAAAACTTCCTGTTTTCTGAGGTGAGAGGATTCCCCTCGTTCCCTTTCCCCTTGTATTTTATGTTTCTTTAGCTGCTGTGTTTTCTTGACTGGACTGCAGGTCTCGGGAGCGTGGTCATGCACTGCCACCGCGCGCCCCACTCTCAGAGCCTGGCATTGGACGTGGCCTGTTTGCGCTTTCCAAAAATGCTTACTGAGCAAATCAGTCAATCAAGTAATTAAGGACTTTGGCTGTGGGGTTGTAGGAGCCATGGTAGGAGTTTTTACCCCACCTGTGAACATGGGCACTTGTCACAAGTCAGCACCTTCCCACCAACTAGAGAGCTGGTTGTTGAGAAGTGACCAGCATGCCACTGGACATCACTCACGTTGCACCAGGCTTACATTTGGAGATAAGTTTGGTAAAAGACTCTAAAGGTTACAAAGCCTGCACGCTGGAGGAAATTCAAGGCCACCCTCTTCTTTCTCTGGTGAGATTCCATGTCATTGATTTATGTCTTGCAAATATGTGTGAGATGTTGCCATGAAACCTACCATGGCCATGAGCGTACTGCTTAGTCCTGACCTGGGAGCTCCTCCCGATTCATCTGCTCACAAGAGCCTTGAAGGAGGTGAGGAAAAGGGGCTGTCGCTCGACACCAGGCAGAAGCCGTGGAACAAAGGTGATGCGAAAACCAGAGAAGAGGTCAGCGTCCTTCTCCTCCCTCCCCCGACGGGGACATGGGACTCACTGGGTTGACATGGCGTACCTCGGGCACACACCCCCATTGCATGTGGGCACTTAATTTGAACCCAGTTTGCCTGACGCCTGCCCCGTGACCTAGATTTATCTGAGCCCGTTTCTTTCCTTCCCTCTTTCTGTTACCTAGCCAATAAGTAATCCTCAACAGCTGTCAGTGATGTGCCAGGCACATTTTGGCTGCATTTTTTCTAGTTCTTATTGCAGTTATATGAGGTTTGTAATAATTGCTTTTGTTTTACAAATGAGGAAACTTAAAAAGTTAATTTTTTTTTTTTTTTTGAGTTGGAGTCTCCTTCTGTTGCCCAGGCTAGAGTACAGTGGCATGCTAATGGCCACCACAACCTTGACCTACTGGGCTCAGGCGATCCTTCCGCCTCAGCCTTCCAAGTAGCTGGAACTACAGGAATGTACTACCACACCGGGCTAATTTTTTGATTTATTGTAGAGATGAGATCTCACCAAGTTGCCCAGGCTGGTCTCAAACCCCTGAGCTCAGGCAGTTCTCTTGCCTTGGCCTCCCAAAGTGCTGGAATTACAGGCATGAGTGTGAGCCACTGTGCCAGGCCTGGGAAATTATTTTTTTTTCCCCTCAAAATTGATACTTTATTCCATCCTTTTCTCACATTCCACACTGAGCTTCATGAAGTAAATTAAAGTAAATTTATTTCATGAAGTAAATTAAAGTAAATTTACTTCATGAAGTAAATTAAAGTAAATTTACTTCATGAAGTAAAATAAAGTAAATTAAAGTAAATTAAATATGGTACAAATAGAAAACTCTATTCCATATTTTAAAATAAGGAGCAGCAAAAGGTTTCAAACTTTACCAAAATGCTGAATATTTGTTTTTAATCTTTGCTCTGTTTTGATGCTTCATTAGAAAATCTGTTTTATAAACAAAGTAGCTGTAGAAGCCATTAAAATGCAGAAAAGTAAAAAAGTTTTTATAAAGCTGCTTTTGTAAATATTTGCAAGAAACATTATTTTCATACATTTCAATATTTTTCTTGCCTTAAAATTTTAACTGTAAATTATGCCCCACATCTTTAAAATGAAATAAAATAAAATATTTTAAAAATTTTAACTGTGACCAAAAGAAATAAAGTAAAAGCAATTGTGTCACACAATTTTAAAAGAGAAATATTTTTTTGCTCCCACTGTCTTCAAGCTGTTGATGGAACATTAATCTGTGTGCCTCATAGTGTTATTGTGGGCTTCCATGTTAAATAACAAAGTCAAAAGTCAGAATGTTAAAAACCTGCCAAAAAGTTGCAAAATATATTATCGTAACTGATTTCAGCACAGGCATGTTGCACATTTGTTAAGAAGGCAGGCCATTGCCTTGCTAAGCTATGGTGTGGCCATGGGCTCTTTGAGCTATGTCCAGGCCTTCCTTGTTTTCTTGAGCTTTGGCCTCCCCTCCCTTGGGGAGGTGAATTCCACCCCCCCCCCAGTTAACTTTCTAAATAAACTGTATTTTCTAACCTAAAAAAAAAAAAAAAAAAAGAATGCAAATAAATTTTTATATACTATTAGCATTTTTATTTACCAGTAGTGTTGTTTAGTTATTTTGCAAATACTGCTGTTTCAGTGAAATTATATTTAGCATAGCAGAAACATACAATACAGCTTGTGCAGTTAATATTAATTTATGGACAAAAGAAAAATAGCCAAATAAAATTGTTAATTTGATAGCTTTAATAATTAAAATAATGCAACTTTATTTGATTTAACAGATAATTTACTCTAGCATGTCCAAGTACACTATAATTATATCTATATGGAACTTTTTTTTTTTTTAAGATGGGGAAATTAAGTCAGATCAAAGATTTTTTCTTGTGTTTTAAAAAATCGTTCTTTTTATTATTTATATTTTACCTGGCCCATCTTTTTGTGGCTTATTTTTACTAAGTCATCTGTGTGTAGATGGAAGTTTCAAAAAGAAAAAAGGAAAAGCATTTAGTCAGGAATTCATCCTATTAATATTATGGGAAGTTGTTCTTACAATGTATAATTAATTAAATAGTTGTGGAGTGTGTGTGTGTGTGTGTGTGTGTGTGTGTGTGTGTGTGTGTGTGTGTTGAGTTTATGGTTTAAAAGGATAAAATAAAAACCAATGAGTAGAGCAAGTATTTGAAATTTGTTGACATACTTACGTCGTTGGTAGTGATGTCTGTGAGTTAAGGTGTGCATTGCAAGGTCAGCTGTTCAGCGGTGACTTCTTTCCTTCTAAGTGCTATGCTTGCAGTCTGAGCCACAGAGTAAGGGACGGTGACTATATGGGCCAATGGCTACGCTGGGAATGTATCTTTCGAACTAATTTTTTTACTTCAAGCATAAAACTCTTTAATACTGAATAAAGAGAATGCTTATTAAAATTCAGGCCGGGCCGGGCTTGGTGGCTCAGCCTGTAATCCCACGCCTTTGGGAGGCTGAGGTGAGT
>NW_007248087.1:1574-22289 GCF_000164805.1 Carlito syrichta | reverse complement strand
GAGGCTGCGGTGGCCGGAAGCGGCCACTGCACTCCAGTCTGGGCGACAGAGTGAGACTCCGACTCAAAAAAACCCCAAAGAAACAAAAAAAACAAAAATTCAGGCTGGGCACTGTGGCTCATGCCTGTAATCCCTGCATTTTGGGAGGTGGAGGCGAGAGGATTGCCAGAGCCCAGGGTTTCGAGACCAACCTGGGCAACTTGGCAAGACCTCGTATCTACAATAAATAGATAGATAGATAGATAGATAGATAGCCAGGCATGGTGGCACATACCTATAGTTCCAGCTACTTGGAAGGCTGCGGTGGAAGGATCGCTGGAACCCAGCAGTTTGAGACTGTGGTGACTGTGAGCATGCCACTGCCCTCTTGCCTGCGCAGCAGAGTGAGACCCCAACTCAAAGAAAAAAAAGAACAAAAGATACAGTACTATGTGGCCAGATGTAGTGGTTCACACCTGTAATCCCAGCACTTTTGGAGGCGGAGACAGGAGGATTGCTTGGGGCCAGGAGTTTGACACCAGCCTAGGCAACACAGTAAGACCTCGTTTCTGCAAAAAATTCAAAAAAGAAAAATTACTCAAGTGTGGTGGCATGCACCTGTAGGTCCAGCTACTGGAGAGTCTGAGGTGAGCGGATTGCTCAAGTCCAGGAAGTGAAGCTGCATTGAGCTCTGGTCACACCGCTGTACTCCAGCCTGGGCGATAGAGGGAGACTGTCTCAAAACAAACATACAGACAAACAAAAAAGAGACAGTACTGTGCCATCCTGATACCCTGGTACCAGTGAGTGCTTTTCTTGGTTTCATGGGGCTTTTTACACTTATACCTTTTTTGTTTTTGTCTGTTTTGTTTTGGTCAGTGTGGCTGGCCTTCCCTTTGAACTGGGTTACCTGAGGACTAAGATTTCAGGGTGCTCGTCTGGTATCCCCAGAGGTTGAGATTCATCTAATGCTTATTAGGTGTTGAATCCTATCAATGTGTTAATAATGACTTTAAGACTGTTACCTTAATACAGATATTTGGATCTAGAATGAAGAAAGTTGCTTTCCAAAATTAAAAACTAACCATTTTGTTAATTTATGAACATAATTTTTTTTTTTTTGAGTCGGAGTCTCATTCTGTCTCCCAGGCTGAAGAGCAGTGGTACACTCATGGCTACCGCGGCCTCGGCCTGCTGGGCTCAGGTGATTCTTCTGCCTCAGCTTTCCCAGGAGCTGGGACCACAGACACGCACCATCGTGCCCGTCTGATTTGTGATTTACTGTAGAAGTGAGTTCTCGCCAAGTTGCCCAGGCTGGTCTCAAACCCACGGGCTCTGGCAATCGTCTCACCTCGGCCTCCCAAAGTGCTGGGATTACAGGCATGAGCCACAGCACCCAGCCCTGAACGTAATTTTTTTAAAGACTTTTCACATACCTTTTGTGTGTGGACTGCCTCAGCCAGAGGCTCTCAAACTTGAAGGTGCCTCAGAATCAGTCAGCGGGCTTGTTGACACACAGACTGCTGGACCCGCCGCTCGGCAGGCCGGGGATGAGGCCAGGGAGCTGCCTTTCTGACCGTTGCCAGGTGAGGCTGATGCCCCAGGTCCAGGGAGCGCACTGGAGAACCCCCGGGCTGGCCGCTGCATCGCATGCGGTAGGAAACGGATGCCACTAGGTGGCACCAGAACACTTCTTTTGAGGTAGCCATAGGCCTTGTTGCCAGGTGTTTGTTGATTGCATAGTTTAGGATTATATAAAAGACAAAATTGCAAACTTGCTGAAATTTGGAGCCTGAAGTATTATATATATATATAATATATATATATAAAATGTGTTGATTCTATCAGACCAGAGAAATTACAGGACTATCAAGGTTACGTTTTAAGGTTATCTCCTCTAGGAATGAGGACTGTACGTTTGCTGGCCTCGTTTTCAGTTATGCAGGTCATTCAGTGTCATCCGCCAGTACCTGATGGAGGTCCTGATACAAAACAGAAATATACGTACGTCTCATATGAATGATGAGTACAAATGGTACTCATTCTTCTAAGGTGATGGATCTTGATTGTGTTGTTGATTACTACATTCGCGTGCCACGTTAAAAAGATGATACGTATTGTCCACACGCGTGTCTTGTGCTTTTGTCTCCTGCCTCTGGCCCCTTGGGCTTGAGACGGTTCTGGAGTGTTGAAGGTGTGACATGTGCTTTCCCTTCCTGTTGGCTTCCTTCCTGAGAAAGCTGAGTCACTTCCTTTTTAAGAGCTATTGAGAGGAAAGTCCTGGCTGCCGGTCCCCTCCCCTCGCGTCGCTGTGGAATCTCACTCCATAAATCTGCAGTCCTTCTGCACCCCCTATTTTCCTTCCTGCTGCCTGTCACCACCTGCAAGTCGGCGTCCCTTCTCCACACGGTGGCGTCTGTGGAAGTAATGGTAGGACGATACCTTTTGGAGCAGTAAATGAGTCATGTCTTCATTTCTGAAACAAAGTATGTAGGGTATCTGAATACCATCTGGATTTTTCTAGACTCCTGAGAATAATCTTTCTATTCATTCTGCTTTTCTGTCTGAGGAGCTGAAGCTTGGGCTAGGTTTTAGTGCCCCAATGGAGTGTGAATTTGCCACAGAAGAAACTGAATTGGAGTCACTCTGATTAAGAAATTAGGCTAGCATTTTATTGTATATCCTTAATCATTGGAAAGACTGGAGTCTGGTTTAATGCTAAGCAGAGATAATGGTTTATGGTAGAAGTAGAACAGACTTTTAAATGCCAGATTCTTTTTTTTTTTTTTGAGTTAGAGGTCTCACTCTGTTGCCCAGGCTGGAGTGCAGTGGCATAATCATGGCCCACCACAGCTTCACCTCCCAAGTAGCTGGGACTGCATGTACTCACCACCACACCCAGTTAAGTTTTTGATTTATTGTACACACATGTCCCACTATGTTGCCTAGGCTGGTCTCAAACTCCTGGACTCAAGCCATCCTCTCATCTTGGCCTCCCAAAGTGCTGGAATTACAGGTGTGACCCACTGCAAGCCAACCAGATTCCTTTTTAAAAGACATAAAATGTCATATCTTGTAGTAAACAGAAAGGCGCTTTTAGTAGGTTGGTGATTAACATAGTTAAGCCAACCTGATTATTTTCGAGAAGATTATTTTATTAGACAGACATACTTTTTCCCTCTTCTTTTAGTACTTTACAAATGAAATTATAGCTTGTGCTATATACAAATAAAAGAATTATTTCTATATAGTGGTATTGTCCCTTAAATTATAGTGCTAGTCACGTGTATATTTAAAATTTTTCTACTGTTCTCATTGCAGAAGATAAGGGAGAAATTAATTTTAGTGATGTTTTGCTTAACCCAGTGTATCTAGAGTATTATTTTGACAGGTAGTCAATGTAGAAGTTTCTGATGAGTTATTTGGACATTATTTGGGAACTAAAATTAGAATCTTATGGTGCATCTCAATCTGAACTGGCCACGTTTTATATGCTTATTAGCCCCACATGGCAAATGGCTACTGTCTTAAACAGCAGCAGGGACAGAGATTATTTCACTTTTCAGTGACTCTATCAGGGAAAGGTAAGACATTTAAGGGTATGTAAGTCACTTTGTTATGCAGCCTTTCAGCAGTTTTGGTAAGTATTCAAATTAAACCAGTTGGTAAAACAAGATATTATCTGCTGATTTCTTTTGTACTTGTCACTTCTCTATCACTGGTGTGATCCATATTTTAAAGCATAAAATGCCAATTTTAGAAATTGTTCCGTCCGATTAAAATGGCTTACTTCTGGGGGTCCTACTAGTATTTGCTTCTGTTTGAAATGTCATATGATGATTGGAATCCACGTTCACAGTGCTTTCACATTGTGCGGCGATGTGGTAGATTAGTTTCTCATGGTATTGGGCAAGGCAGGGAGGTTAAGCCTCTCCACTCTGGCAGCCAGAATACTGTACTCTGGTTGCTGTAAATAATTAGGCCTGTCAGCAGCTGACCTTGGAAATGCTAATTTGCTTCCCCCTGGGTGCTGCCCCGGGCGCAGCTTTCTCTCTGTGGGTGGGAGTTAGGAACCCAGTTGGGAGAAGGACTGGAGGCCTTTGGGTAAGCTCCGCGCAGATGTGCTTCTTGCTTCATCTTTGCATGTGACCACGTTGCAAGAGCTTGTTCCGTGCACGCACTACTTAGAGGCCTTGTAGAATCAGACGTGTCTGCCCAGGCTGAGCTGGAGAGGAATCTCCAGTATTGAATCTACCCCTTCATTCTCACTCTCATCTCCAGCAATGGCGGTAGGCTCAAAAATGATGCACGGTCATTTTCAGCACGATTTCCTTCTGTGGCTTAAACGTACTGTAAAAAGGCACGGGAGGCATCTGTTTTTGTTTTTGCATTGCAGTCTCACTCTGTTGCCCAGACTGGAGTTTGTGGCACACTCACAGCCACCCCTTTGTCGACCTACTGGGCTCTGGCGATCCTTCCGCCTCAGCCTTCCAAGTAGCTGGAACTACAGGCACACGCTACCACGCCCGGCTCATTTTTGATTTATGGTAGAGATGAGGTCTCGCCAAGTTGCCCGGGCTGGTCTGGAACCCGCAGGCTCAGGCAGTCCACTCACCTCGGCCTCCCAAAGTACTGGCATGACAGGCTGAACCACTGAACCTGGCCAATTTCTTTGGCTCTGTGCTTATTACTGCTACTGTAGTGTCTGATCTAGAAGAAAGTAGCTGAATAAGTGAGGAGAAAAAAGTGTTAGTTGGAAAAGTCATGCACGGGCGGAAGTGGTAGCTAGCATGAGAGGATCGTTATACGGTTCAGAGTTACTGTCTTAAAACTGGTGGCGACAGCAGTGGTAGCATTTACTCCAAGACAAAGATTTAGCTCCCTCCTCTTTTGGGTAGTGCTTAAACAAAGTAATTTTCTCCCTTTACTCTACAATACTGATTCAAAACATTTGCGCTTGGTTGGTTTTCACAATTCTCGGGTAATCGTTAGAGCTTTATATGGATCAGTCATAGATTATTTATTGGCCCATGTCCTCACAAGGCTAATAATGTAGTTAGCAGGTGAGACAAATAGGTTTCCATGTGACGATAAGGCGAACTATCTGGAAGTAAATGGTGTTTCCAGATAAGGAGGCTGTGTGTGAGTCCATGCTTCCCATCCAGAGTCTGTGACCTTTTGTGTTGTGACCTCACAGCTGATTCTGTGTCCAGTAGGCACACATCTTTTGTAGACTCTGCTCAGTAGATAGGCTACTAATAGCCAACTCACAGTGCTTTTTTGTGTGCCTGGCATGTTATAAATGCCTTGTGTGTATTCATTCATTTATTCCTTTTAAAAATACTGTGGAGAAGCCGGGCTCGGTGGCTTAGCCTGTAATCCCGCGCCTTTGGGAGGCTGAGGTGAGTGGATTGCCTGAGCCCGCGGGTTCGAGACCCGCCTCGGCAGCGAGACCTCATCTCTACAATAAATCAAAAAATTAGTCGGGGCTGTGATGGCTGTGAGCGTGCCACTGCACTCCAGCCTGGGCGACAGAGTGAGACTCCAACTCAAAAAAAAAAAAAAAATACTGTGGGGTATGTAGGAACGTAATTGTTGCCATTATACATATGAGCAAACTGAGCCTTGCAGTTGAACAAGAACCCCATGCGCTATATCTCTGAAGGAGTTTTGTGTTGTTTTATCACCATTACATATTTCAGATTGGAAACATACATTTTAATTGTTTACTCCTTGCATGTTCTCAACCCTCGTAAGTGTGGCTTACTCCTGCTCTGCTGCAGTGAGCTGAGCTAAGTCCTCTTGTCTACTCAGTATTGACCCAGGCCCATGCTCATAGTAGACAGCCCTCTGCCAAGCTCTGTCACCATCATACCTGAAGATGAGTTTCTCATCAAAACCATTCGTAAAGTCCATTCTGTGCTAATTATTGGAGTAACTTAGAAGGTTCCTCTGCTGAGCTATAAAGAAAAAAATACCTGTTCTACGATAGATATTTATTAGCTGATACTTATTAGTCTTTACTAGGATTGTATTTAAAAATCTTGGTTGGACATTGTTTTTGTTAAGCACTGACCAGGCCTTATGTCTCTTTGATCTATGATTTTCCTAAACTTTGGCCTCCTCCCCTACTTTGGGGAGGTGAATCTCCTCTCCTCTCTCTCTCTCTCATTTACTTCCTAAATAAACTATATTTTCCAATCTAAAAAAAAAAATCTTGATTACCATGAGTTGTCTCTATAGATCATTCTTGTTTCATTGTTTCATAAGCCATGACCAAAGCGTCTGCCACTTACTCTGAAAAATGGTAGCTTTAACTGCTACACCTGCTTTAAACCCTGGAGCATAGTTTACAAAAATGTTTGTGACATCACTGGCTGCCTCCTTCCTTACACTCTGTGTCCTTTAGCCCTGGAGACTGGGTTCAAGTGCTACCGGTATGTGCTCTGTAAGCCTCTTGCCTTCGTTCTCATGACTTCCTCTTCCTGGAACGCCCTTTCCTTGTGTGCTCGGAGGGCATCTATTCATCATTGAAGGTTAAGTTCAAGTGCTGTCTTTCTTTTGTAGACTTCTTCCCCCACCCAGACCGAAGGAATCTCTTCTTTGGTTCCTCGCCTGGGCATTCATTCATCAGAACAATAGAGCACTTTTTTGCATCCAGTTGTTTCTAAGTCTGCATTCCCACCACTAGATGTGGGGTTGGAAAAGCTGAGTTGATAATTTCGTTTCCTGGCCAAGCTGTGGCCCTGTGCTCCCTACAGTCTTTGCAGTACCACCGAGCTCGGCCATTTTCACGCAAAAGCAGCTGTAAACATTGTGTGAACAGATGGGTGTGTTGTGACCAATCGTGGGCTGCACTTGACACCCTGGTCTAGATAAACGTCACTCTTTAATAGTCTCTCCTCATACCTGTAAGACTAAGAATGGGTCAAAATTGTACAAAATCAATATAAAGTGACACCGAAAAGGGATTATGGAGGAATGGTTCTTGCAAATAATTGTTTTTTGCTGGCCAGTTCATTAAATTAGGGCATGATTTTTGAGATGTGAGCCTTGACAGCTTCTATACCGTGTATTACTGAAGCATCTTGCTGTAAAGTTCTAGAGTCAGGCATGTTTGTAATGAAGTTCATGTGATTGAATTTCCTCCTTTCCAAAAGACCTTTCCACTTTCTGAAGTTAGTTCTACAGTCTTTACTGAGGGTCTGTTATCTGACGAGCACCATGCTAGAAAAATGCATGTAGGCAGCACCTTCACCACATTCGTAGATCTGGCTACAGACATTGCCCTCTTAATCCTACTAAAATGAAGGAGGCGTTGGACAGACGTGAGAGCTGGAATGCGACTTGCCAGAGGTGACAGTGTCATTTGACGGGAGGCTGCTCAAATCCAGCGTGGCTTCTGCGATACTGCCCCTTGCGTGCATGTACACACACACACACTTGTGCACGTGGGGGCTGCTCAAATCCAGCATGGCTTCTGCGATACTGCCCCTTGCGTGCATGTACACACACACACACACACACACACACACACACACACACACACACATACTTGCGCACGTGGCCATGTCCTCTGCCAGTCCTCATTGCTTTTCTATACAGAGCTATTAAGTTGGGAATGTTAAGTAAAGAATCCCTCATTATGGGATGCAATTTTACTGTAATGAAATTTATTTCAGTGGAGAATTTAGTAATTAAGCACCTGAAGTTCTTCATAATGATGTTTTATTTATAACTTAGTTTATAAGAAAATTTCTCACAGTTAATCGCTCTCTCTGAACTCCATTAGCTTTTTTATTCTTTTGTTAGGTGACTTTTTTTTTTCTGAGTTGGAGTCTCACTCTGTCGCCCAGGCTGGAATGCAGTGGTACACTCATGGCCACCCCAGCGTCAGCCTACTAGGCTCCGGCGATCCTTCCACCTCAGCCTTCCAAATAGCTGGAACTACAGATGCAGGCCACCAGGCCTGGCCAGTTTTTGTGATTTATTGTAGAGGCGAGGTCTCACCAAGTTGCTCAGGCTGGTCTCGAACCCGTGGGCTCAAGCAGTCCTCTCACTTTGGCCTCCTAGAGTTGTTGGGATTACAGGCTTAAGCTACCGTGCCTGTCCTGTTTGGTGACTTTTAAAAAATAGCTTTTTTGAGGTATAATTTGCGTACCATATAATTCACTCGTTTAAAGTGTACAGTTCAGTGGAGTTCTTTTAGAATATTTGCAAACACGTGTAACCGTCAACACAGTCAGTTTTAGAACACTTGATCACCTCACAGAAAGAGACTCTGCACGCTTCAGCGATCACGTTCCTGATTTCCCCACCCCCCTTCCTAAAGAGCTGCTCATCGTCTTGGAGTTTCTGTAGATTTGCCTGTCCTGGACTTTTCGTATGGATGAACTCATGTAGTATGTGGTCTTTGGGCACTGGCTTCTTTCACTTAGTGTAGTGTTTTTAAGGTTCATCCATGCTATGACATGTATTAGTCAGTGCTTCATTCCTTTCTGTGGCTGAATAGGAACTTACCACATTTTATACATCCATTCATTGATGGTCATTGAGTTATTATTAGAGCATTACTTGATGATTTCTTATTAGTAATAAGTAATGCTTCTATGAGCATTTATATCAAAATAGTATTTCAAATTAGTATTTCACTGTAGTTTTGGGTTTTTTTGGTTTTTGTTTTTTGAGTTGGAGTCTCACTCTGTCACCCAGGCTGGAAGTCCTGTACTCAGGCAATCCTTCCACCTCAGCTTCCCAAGCAGCTGGGACTACAGGTGCGTGCCCCCACACCCAGCTACTTTTTTTTTTTCCCTTAACTTTTTGTAGAGATGAGGTTTCACTATGTTACCCAGGCTGGTCTCGAACTCCTGAGCTCAGGCAATCCACCTGCCTCAGCCTTCCAAAGTGCTGAACGACAGGCATGAGCCACTGCTTCTGGCCTCACTGTGATTTTGTTTTGCATTTCCCTGATGATTAAGGATGTCGTGAGCTTACGGGCCATGTGAATATCTTTGGCAAAATGTCTATTCAGATATTAGTTATTTCTGTATTACAAGTCTCGTATCATATATGTGATTTGCAAGTATTTTCCCTTTGTGTGTGTTGTCTTTTCACTTTCTTGATAGTGTTCTTTGAAACACAGAAGCTTTTGCTTATGAAATCAGATTACCTATTGTTGTTGCTCAAGCTTTCGGTGTCCTATCTAAGAACCTATCACTGAATCTAGGTCACGCAGATTGGCCCCTGCTTTTTTCAAGTATTATAGTTTTAACCGCTACAGTTAGACCCATTTTGAGTTAATTTTTGTATCTGGTTTGAGTTGAGGGTCCAATTTCATTCTTTTGCCTGTGGCTATTCAGTTGTCCCAGCACCATTCTTTCCCTGCCCTGTGGCCTTGGCCCCTTGTTGAAATCAGTTGACAAAAACAGGTTTGTTTTTAGACGCTCAAATCTATTTTATCAATGGAATTCTGAAGGCCTTTGTTTCTGCTTGTACCACAGTGTCTTGTTGCTGTTGCTTTGTAGTTATGTTTTGAAATCAGGAAGTGTGAGACTTCCAACTTTGTTATTTTTCAAGATTCTTTTGGGTGTTCAGGGTCCCTTGTAATTCTCTATCGTTTTTAAGATCAGTTTATCAGTTTCTAAAAAGAAGGCAGCTGGGATTCTGAGCAGATTACATGAGTCTGTAGCCCAGTCTGGAGGAGTATTATTATCTTAACAATATTAAATCATCTGATTGATGGCCATGGGATTTTATTTAGCTCTTTCTCTTTTTTTTTAGACAAGATGGTATTCTGTTGCCCAGACTGGAGTTCAGTGGCGCAATCATAGCTCACTGCATTCTGTAACTCCTGACCTCAAACTATCTTCTCACCTCAGCCTCCCGAGTAGCTAGGATTAAAGACATGCACCACCATGTCCAGCTAATTTATTTATTTTTGTAGGGATGGGGTATTGCTACATTGCCCAGGCTGGTCTTGACCTCCTGGCCTCAAGTGATCCTCCCGCCTGATGCTCCCATAGTGCTGGGATTATAGGTCTGAGCCACCAGTCTTCATTTGTTTTAAATTTTAAAATTTTCTTTCAGAATTTTAAAAATTTCTTTCAGCAGTGTTTTATAATTTTCGGAGTGAAAATCCTGTACATTTTTTGTTAAGTTTATTCATAAACATTTTATTATTTTTAATGTTATTGTAGGTGTAGTTGTTTTCTTAATTTCGCTTTCGGGTTGTTCATTGCAAGTGTATAAAAACACAATTGATTTTTGTACATTGATCTTGTGTTCTGTAACCTTGCTGAGGCCACTTATTTTTCCTTTTTTCTTTTTTGAGTTGTCGTCTCACTCTGTCGCCCAGGCTGGAGTGCAGTGGCACGCTCACGGCCACCGCAGTCCCAACCTGCTGGTCTCAGGTGACTTCTGCCTCAGCCTTCCACGTAACTGGAACTACAGGTGTGTACCACCATGCCCGGCTTCCTTTTTTTTTTTAAAGTGGATTTCTCAGGAATCTTTGTATACAGGACTATGCCATCTGCAAGTGGAGAGAGTTTTGTTTCCTCCTTTCCAATCTGGATGCCTTTTATTTGTTCTTCTTGCCTATCTGTCCCGGACAGGACCTGCAGTACGTTGTAGCGTGAGAGCGGTGACAGTGGACACCCTTGCCGTGTGTCCAGCCTCTCAGGCTCAAGTGTGACGCTGGCTGGGGAACTCCCCTTCTCCTGCAGTGTCCTACAGGTGCTCTCCATCGAGAGCGCTTCACGTCGTGCCCGCTGTAAGGAGAAGTGCTTGAAGCAGCCCCGTCCATTATCGCTGAGCGTGTGGCGAAGGGCACATTGTGGGCTGAGAGGCAGTTAATTGACACCTGGCCCAGCACACGCTCACGCAGGTGGAGTAACGCTGTGATGATGCTGTGCTAGAGACCTGCTTGCAGGAAACTTTGGGTGCCCTGGGTGGATGGGCTGATCCAGCTGAGGACCTCGGGTAGAAGGTTTATGCGGGAGTCGGTGACACTCAGGACGAGTAGGAGTTCCCTGTGGGGGGGGAGAGGTTGCTCTGAGTGGAGCAAAGATGGAAACAGCTGTGAACGGCTTGGTGTCAAGACCTGCGAAAACTGACCAGCTAGCCTGCCAGAGCGTCATGGGTGCTGGCAGGGGATGGGGCACTCCTGGCCCAGAGACAGAGGCCTTTATTCCTTGTTGCCCATCAAGCAGTGTGGGGATTATGACTCACCTTGCTATCCTGGCTGCCCCAAGTCCTATGGGGGTGACACGGATACTGTCCCTTCTGCCCTAAGTTCAATGAGGGTGACGTGGATGCTCTCCTGGCTGCTCCAAGTCCCATGGGGGTGACACGGGTGTTCTCCTTTCTGCCCCGAGTTCTGTGGAGGCAACGTGGGTGCTGTCCTGTATGTTTCAAGCCCGATGGGGGCTACGTGAAAGGGCCCAGGGTGGCACTGCAGAGGGTCTGTGTCACCTTGGAGGAACCTTGGGCTTCAGGGGCCCAGGTTCTTCTCCTGAGTGCACCCTACCTGCTCTTTGCATGGAGGAGGCATTGTCTATATTGCACTGTGCTCTGCTCTGGAGGACACATGGTCTCGATCTCCTGAGGTTTTGTTCATTATACAGACATCTGTGAAAAGACTCTGGCACAAAGGGCGGTTAGTGTCTGCTCCCAGGATGTAAGGAGATATGTGAGACCCATGGGGAACTGTTTCCCAGCACTCGGAGGATTTAGGACACCACAAGGATGCTGCAGCTCAGATCTTTTCAAGAATTCCCAGCACATGTCACAGCTCCAGCCCTTCTGTCTGGAGAAGGTGCAGTATGTCTCAAGTAGAAAAGCCGGCCGGCTGGTCAGGAGGTATCCATGGGGATTCTGCTGGCGCTGTCTTCTTTCCCTTGTTGGTGAGGAGGGCTGGCCAGACAGGGGAACTTGGAGCTTTAAGAACCAGTTTTGGAATCAGGTCACTGGGTTCAGACTCAGCTCTGCAGATTGTCAATATTGTGACTTAGAGTAAGTTTCGGTTTTCTCCTTTGTAAAATGGGGGTGGTATTGTCAAATAGCAGTTAATAGCTAGTGAGTTTTTATTTCACTTCATGCCTGCACACGGCTCCCTTATTCTCACCCTAGGGTTGATGTGGGAATTCAATATGTGTGAAGTGCTTTGCACCATGCTTGGCACATAGCATTCACATTTCATCTATTAGTTACTTTGTTTTTGTTGTAATTATTTGGACCCTTTGCAGGTGAGAGAGATGGCTCCTTCAGAGCATTTGGCCCAGAGTTGGTATTGTGCAAAGTCTAGGCAGCCAGGAGCTGAAAGGCAAGTTCTACTGTCCACTAGCTGTGAGAGTTTGAACCAGGTCCTTCATGTCTTTGAGCTTCCTTTTCCTTTCATATAAAAAGATATGAAAGATCTTTTTCATAGGTGTTTCTCATTTGCTGATTTGTTGTGTAAGATTTACTTCTTGGTCAGCCTTAAACACTTGCTTTGGCTGTAACGGGAAATGAGTGGAAAAGCGACTTAGAGTGTGTATCTTGCTGTCAGGGTAGGGGATGGCTCTAAGGGTGTGTGTTGAGGTCTAGGGGGTACATGTATGTTTGGGAGGACATCATATTCTCAGTAGGGAAAAAAATGATGTGGTTTAAGAACCAGAAATGTGTTCCAGTTTTAGAAAAATGAGGATGGGGTTTACCTTCCGGCAAAAAAGAGCAGCGTTCCTGTGGCACGGACTGCAATAGACGTTTAAGCCAGTTAACAAGGAAGGGTCGTGTGAAGCCTCCCATGGAAGATGTGGCTTTTGTTAGTGCTCTATTTCTATTCTCTTGGTTGGAGGCTTCCAGAGCGCTGGGGAGTTTGCTGAGTTTGAGAGAGTTGCCCTGGACTGGCCTTAGCTCTGTTGTCTCAGTGCTAAACTTGGGAGGATTTGGGATCTTGGCTGAAACTTAATAACACAGGCTGCGCGTCCCTTACCTGACGATAAGGGACGCACAACCTGTGGGTCTGAAGTGTTTTAGACTTTGAATTTTTTCAGATTTGGGAATATTTGCGTATACATAATGAGGTATCCCAGGGTAGGACCCAAGTCTAAACACTAAATTTCTTTGTTTCTTGTACACCTTGTGTACCTAGCTTGAGGTATACAATATTTTTAATAACTTGTACATGAAACAAGTTTGTCTTTTAATACTTAGGTGTGGAATTTTCCGCTGGTGGTGTCATGTCACTGCTCAAAAAGTTTCAGATTTTGGATCATTTCAGAGTTCAGATTTTTAGATTAGGGTTGCTCAAGCCTATATGAGAAATACAGCAGTGACTAAAAAAGCCATGTGCGCTGAGCAGAAAGTAGAGCGAACAGGAAAGGGCCAGGACAGTGGCGGTTGGCTCTGGTGAGGCAGGGTAAGGAGCTTGGGCTGTAGGGTGGTGGGAAGCCGCTAAGTGTGTTGAGGAAGAATAGGACAGTTTGTGTGTTACCTGGCTTCTCTGGCTCTGATGTGGGAGTGGCTTCCTAGGAATGAGCCTGGGGGCAGGCTGGCCACTTGGGAGGCTAGTGCAATGACTTGGACTAGGAAGGCAGTAAGGGGTTGGGGAGTAAGTGATGGAACTTGATGGTTTCTTGACTTTGGACATGGAGGAAAGGGAGAAGTCAGCAGATACCCAGGGTTTGGGTCTAGGCATCCATGTTCATAGAGGCCTGTTTTCTCAGAGGGCGCGTTCCTTTGCCGTTGCGACTGGAACAAATTTCCGGAACTTAGTGGCCTAGAACTACACGATTCACAAGCATAACACAGGTCTGGGAGGGCTGAAAGCAAGGTGTCAGCCGGCAGTGCGCCTTTTGGAGTCTCCAGGAGAGTCGCTTCCTTGCCTTCCCTGCTCCTAGCGGCTGCTCACCTCTGGGCCTGTTGCCTCCTCACGCCTTGCAACCTGGCAGCACTGTGGCCTGTGTCACTGTGGCGGACTCGCCTACTTCTCTCTCTCGTTAACAAAGTCCCTCGTGATGATGCTAGGCCCGCTGGGATAATTCTGGAGTATCGCCCCGCCTCAGGGCTGGCTGACTAGCATTATCTCCATCCACGTCCACTGCATTCCCTCTTTCCATGTAACAGGACATAGAGGGTTGGGGGACATCAGGGGGCCCTTACTCCGCTCACGCAGAGGGAAGCAAGTTGTAGAGGGAGAGGAGTTCTGTTTCAGAAAATGGCCAACATGTAGCTGGCCTTTGAGCTCAGGGTAAAGGTGTGGATGTGGAAATGGCTTGTGCATGGGAATCGAAGCCACAGAGTGAGGTGGGCCTCCTGGGGAGAGTGTGTGAGGTGGCAGGAGATGCTGGCCTAGGCCAGTGTCCTGGGGGCTGGGGAGATTTGCAGGCAGTGAGATGGAGAAGCAGCTCCTGGGTGTGGGAGGAAATCTAGACAAATCTGGTGTTCAGGAAGTTGGGCATTGCTTTTGTAGACTAGTGTATCTTTGACCTGAAACAAGACTTAAACGTCTTCTTTTTTTTAACCTGCTTGTATTACAGATCAGGAAATGGAGGCCCAGAGAGGTGACATCCCTTGTCTAAGGTTGTGTACCTAGTTAACAGAACTTCCTTCAGCTGATTTACCACGCTCCAGCCTGAGTTCGTTTGCTTCTTTCATTTTGAAGGCAGTGCTGGGAAAAGATTTGGGTGTGTGTGCGTGTGTGTGTTTCAGTGGTAGTCTAAATATGGAGAAAAAAATCTCTGTTATAATGTCTGTTGCTGCTTTTCTAATAAACTTTTTATTTTGGAATGGCGTTAGACTTGGAAAAGCTGCAGATAGTACAGAGAATTCCCACGGATACCCTCACGCAGTTCCCTCACCATATATATTTGTCAAAAATAAGGAGCAGCGTTGGTACCTCACAATTGACTGAACAAAATCACAAACTCCAGACTTTACTCGGTTTCACTAATGTTCTGTGAAAGACATTGTCCTTGATCCAGTCCAGGATACCACATTGCATTGAATCGTCGTCTCCCTAGCTGCTTCAACTTGTTCTTGTTTTCATAATTCCAACAGTTGTGAGGAATCCTGGGTAGGTGTTTTGTAGATTGTCTCTCAGTTGGAGTTCACCTGATGTATTTCCTGATGATGAGGATGGGGCTATGGGCTCTTGCCATGAAGACCTCAGAGGTCGAGTACCCTTCTCATCACATCAGATCCAGGGCCGCGTGTCATCAGCATGGCCAGTAATGTTAACTTGCACTGACTCCATTAGTTTTTGTCAGGTTTCCTTACTGGAAAGGTACTTTTTTCTTTCTTCCCCCTCTACATAACTGTTTTGTTTTTTTTTTGAGTTGGAGTCTCACTCTGTCGCCCAGACTGGAGTGCAGTGGCCGCTCCTGGCCACTGCAACCTCGACCTGCTGGGCTCCGGCGATCCTTCCACCTAAGCCTTCTGGAATTACAGGCATGCGCTACCACGCCTGGCTGATTTTTTTGATTTATTGTAGAGATGAGGTCTCGCTGCCCAGGCGGGTCTTGAACCCGCGGGCTCAGGCAGTCCACTCACCTCAGCCTCCCAAAGGTGCGGGATTACAGGCTGAGCCACCAAGCACGGCTAACTGTTTTTTTTTAGAAGCAAGTTGCTAACTCTACCCACACTCAAGGGGGGTGGAATTAAGCTTCACCTCCTGCAGGGATAAGGAGCTACATGAACCCTTTGGAATTCTTCTCTAAGGACATGTGTGTTCCCTGACTCTGCTGCTGCCTCAGAATCAGCCATTTTTCTAAGGAGTCTTTGTTGTTTTTTTTTTGGGAAGTGGCATTAAGAATCCCAGGTCTGGCTCTAGGTGTGCCTTCTGCTCCCAGAATGTAACTTTGTCTAAGCCCTTTCAGTAGGCAGAGCTAGGAAGCATGTGAATGTATCCGAATGCACGTGCATACATGTGTCTGTCATTATTCCTGTATTTGTCCATCTGTATCTCTGTGGAGGTGGACTTGTGTGCCTGCCAGGCTGCAGCTCTGCTTTAGCTCTGCATGGCTAAATTCCTTACATGGATAAGTCTCCCCACCTGCTCACTTGTAACTTCCCTCTGGAAACGTGACTCCCACCACCACCTCCCATTACTTGTTTGCTTGACCCTTGTGTACATGCAGAGTGTTCAGAATTACTAACTTTTACCTCGTGACAACTCCCTTAGCTAGGTTGCTGTGTTTACGTAGGCTCTTTCTGCCTTCAGCCTGACAGCTCTGAGTCCAAACCCCGTTTCCAAAGTTACTTAGGTAGTCCCCCCTCCCCAGTGATGCCCGGCATACATGTAAATGCATTAGGTTCTCGTGTCAGAGTCTGCATTCTCTCCCAGGGTCCCCAGTCCCTGATTGTTGCTTTAATATTGTTCTTGTCCTTCTTTTGTGAGTTAAATTTATTTGGGTTTTGACACATCACAGTCTCCTTTTGAAATGTATACTTATTTTGAAAAAATATATGCAGAAGACATGCTGGGATGTTTGCCAGCAGCAGTGATGAAAGTGTAAGGCTGAGACCAGAGCCGTGATCGAGGCTACAGTCAGGTTTAAAGCAAACAGGGCTGAATAATGCTCTGCTTTCCGAGGTCAGGATTAGCTTATATTTTGAACGTTTCATAGTCAAGAGCCTGGAGGTGCCTGGGTTTAGAGGATTAGGGGGATCTCACGAGGCCAGGAGCTGAGTTATGTCAGTGCATCAAGATACAACTATCAGAATTTGAGGTGATGGTGATGGAATCTGAGTGAGGGGCTATAGGAGGGCGTGGTGCTCGGCCAGCAATCATGACACTGGCAGCTGGCCAGGAATTCTGATGTGAAAAACATTCTCAGAGACCATAAGTACTTGAGAGGAGAGAGACTGTCTCTTGGAAACCCATATAGAAGTGTTTCTTCGGGCCTGTAATCTCGCGCCTTTGGGAGGCTGAGGTGAGTGGATTGCCTGAGCCCACGGGTTCGAGACCTGCCTGGGCAGCGAGACCTCATCTCTACAATAAAATCAAAAAAATCAGCCAGGCGTGGTAGCGCATGCCAATAATTCCGGCTTCTCGGAAGGTTGAGGCGGAAGGATCGCTGGAGCCCAGCAGGCGAGGCTGCGGTGGCCAGGAGCGGCCACTGCACTCCAGCCTGGGCGACTGAGTGAGACTCCGACTCAAAAAAAAAAAAAAGAGACAGAACTTTGGTCCGGAGTAGAAGTGACCCGACCAGAGCCACTCAGCAAGTAACCGGCAGAGCTGGGACAGAGCCTCCCTGGCCTCCCAGACCTGGGCTTTCTCACCCCTCTGGATTCCTACTATGTGGCCATACAGGACCCTGCTCTTCTGGGAGTGGGGTGGGGGCGGTGGTTCACTGGACGAAGGCGGGAGGTTTGGTGAGGGCTGGTTCTCAGAAGCCAGGAGCCCCAGGACCACCTGGAACCAGGCAACGGCAGGGCCTGGGCAAACCCTGGGGGTGGCTCTGACCTTGGTGGGGAAGTCCCCATCCTGGAAGCTCAGGAACTCCGTCTGGAGCCAGCCAGAGACGCGGCTGTCCTCACAGCCCTTCGTGGCAAGCCGGGCACACCAGAAGTCCATGCGCAGCCCACCGTACAGATCCAGCCCATAAAAGTGACCCCGGTCCTCGGGCCCCACCTGCAGCACCGGAGACGGGAGAGGCGTGCACCTTCCTCCGCCCACCCCGAGCCTCCCGCCGCACCCACACCGCCCGCAGCAGCCACTGGGTACCTGGTTGCCAATCGGCAGGCTCTGGGAGGTGAGCAGGGGGCTTATAAAGGCCGTCTTGTGGGAGCTGTCGCACCGCTGCCGCTGCAGGTTGGCCTCCGAGTGGCACTGCTCCAGCTTCAGGGAGCAGAAGCCACAGAGCTTGCAGGTAGACACGTGTCTCCGCCCGAGGCTGTCGCAGACCTGGCAGGAGTGTGGCGAGAGGCTGAGGCTGACTCCGCGGCCTGGCCTCCGCCCTCCAGTGTGGGCCCCACACAAGGTTCCAAAAGCTTATCCGGTTTCTCCCCGCTGCCTCCCCAAGGGTTCCTCCCGGACTTGGCCTTGGCTCTCCATTTAGCCGCCCGCTTCCTGGAGGACTGATTCACTCCTAAGGGGATCCTCGTCGACCTGCAGGTGACACCCAAGCCTGCCACCGCCCCCATCCCTTTCCGGAGCTCCGAGCTCTCTTGCCAAGGGCCGGCCTGACAGGCATCTACCACCGGGTGGCCCACAGCCACCCCCACCTGAGCCCTCTCGGAGAAGAACTCCTAACCCCCCCTCCCCTGGCCTCTGCCACTGGTAACGCCACCGTTCACAGAGGCGAGGTGCCGGTCCTGTGGCCACAATGCTCCCCTCCCGTTTGGGCTCTGCGGGAGCTGATGCCCTCCCCTGCCAGGTGAGGAGACCAAGGCTCAAGTCCACACGTCCGACTGACGGGCAAGCTAGGACACGGGCCCCGCCCTCCTCACTCCAGTCGGTGCCCCGGCTCGAAGACTCTGGACTCCCGGAGTTGTTCCTCGGCAGGGAGCTCCATCTCCCAGCTGGACCCAGCACAGCCGGAGGACATTGCCCGGCAGGCCCGCTTCCTCGCCTCTGCGGACAGCTCCTCAGTATGCGCTGTCTCTCGTCACCTCCTCCCAGCACACAAGGGAGGAACCTCACGTCCCTGACCAAAAGTCGGTACTGATTCCCCTTCCTCCCAGCTGAAACGCAAACAACCGTCATCCCAGAGTTTTGGCATGATGACCCTGGCTCTCTCTGGCTCTCTCTCCTGCTTAACTGCTCCGGGTAAAACGGACTCTTTACTGCCTCTTATGCAAGCCATACAGTCCAGTAGCTCTCGCCTGACCCCTAAACTTTTTTTTTGAGTCAGAGTCTCACTCTGGCACTCAGACTTCACCTGGGCTGGAGTGCAGTTGCAGGATCGCAGCTTACCACAGCCTCAGCTGCCCGAGTAGCTAGGACTACAGGCACGAACCACCATGCCCAGCTGATTTTTTTTTTTTTTTTTTTTGGTAGAGATAGAGTCTCGCTATGTGGCTCGTCTTGAACTCCTGGGCTCAAGCAATCCTTCCCACCTCGGTCTCTCAAAGTGCTGGGATTCCAGGTGTGAGCCACCACACCTGGCTAGTATGCTCATCCTTAGTTCTTCCTGGCATTTTACTCCTCCTTGCCTCAGAGCCTCTGCACGTACTAATCTCTCTAGCAGGAAGCTCACTGGGCCTCTCCCTCTGCCTGGCTCACTGCTTTTAACTTTGGATCTCAGTTTCAACCTCAGTTCCTCTCATAAGCATTCTCTGCTCCTCCCAAATGTGGAGAGCTGTCTTCCCATCTCATTCACCCTCAGGACTCTGTCCCCGTGTGTGTTCTGGCTCTGAGCCCGTCACACTGTCCTGCAGGTTCCCTTGTCTCTCTCCCCTCTAGATTCTCAAAAGACGGGGGACTGGATCTACTGAACGCCCTGCTGGCATCTCAAATACTTAGTAGAGAGTTGGTGTCCAATCAGTATTTGTTGAACAAATGGGCGGGTGGATGGTATACAAGCTTTCAATAAATGTTTGCTAAGTTGTATTCTTTAAAAACCTAAATGTAAAGTGTCTTTTCCTGGGACTAGACTTGTTGAGTGTTGAGGACGCATTAAGACTGGAATCCCTTTTTTTTTTTGAGTTGGAGTCTCACTCCATCACCCAGGCTGGAGGGCAGGGGCACGACCTGCACCTCGACCTGCTGGGCTCCAGCCATCCTTCCGCCTCAGCCTTCCCGGGAGCTGGAACTACAGGCTCATGCTACCACACCCGGCTAATTTTTTTGATGTATTGTAGAGACGAGGGCTCACCAAGTTGCCCGGGCTGGTCTCGAACCCACGGGCTCCGGCAATCCACTTGCCTTGGCCTCCCAAAGTGCTGGGATGACAGGCTGAGCCACTGAACCCAGCCTGGAATCCTTTTTTGCTTTTTTTTTTTTTTTTTTGACTCAGGCTCTCCCTCTGTCACCCAGGTTCGAGTGCAGTGGCATGAACACAGCTCACTGCACCCTTAAACTCGTGGGCTTCAGCGGTCCTTCTGCTTCCGCCTCCCACGTAGCTGGGACTACAGGCAAGCACCACCACACTGGGCTATTTTTTGGTTTTTTTGTAGAGACAGAGTCTTGCTATGTGGCCCAGGCTTCGGGCTGGTCTTGAACTCCTGGACTCAAGTGATCCTCCCACCTCAGCCTCCCAAAGTGCTGGGACCATGCCTGGCCAAGACTGGAATCTCTTTAGAGAGTCCTGGAGTGGGGTCTGTGGAAACTCTGGAAGGAAGCAAACTTGCACCTAAAGCAAAGCTAAGCAAAGCTAGGCACTGGATCAAGAGAGGACACAAAGCCCCCCTGACAGCTCAGAGCGCTGAGGAGTCATTCCAGACGGGACTGGGTGGCAGGCTAGGTCTCCAGGTCTCCAGCCTTCCTCCGTGAAGGTGGGCTGGAGATGCCGCCAGAGGAGGGAGTCCCTCTCGGAGAGACTCTCCCCAGCTGTGCCTCCCGCCATCCCTGCCCACACTCAGCACAGTGCCTGGCCCAGGGGACACGCAGAGGGGGTGTCCTTTCGACAGCAGGGCGGGCATACCGACTTCCCGAAGCCAAGGATCTCTTCCTCCAAGTACTTCCAGGCCTTGGCCGTCGGGGTTATGATGCAGGAGTTCTCCACGATCGAGAAGCACATCACCAGCAAGGCGTCTGTGTGCGGCAGCCGCAGGAGGCTGCAAGGAGACCGCCCTGGCGGTGAGGGCGCGGCCGGG